>NW_027464636.1:1544200-1700200 GCF_043290135.1 Rhipicephalus microplus
AGAGAAAGCGGACGCCAAAAACTATCCTCGTCCAAATAGTAAGCAGGAAATATCTTCGCCATATGCAATGAATGAGCTAAAACAATACCAGTGCTTCACTCAGACGAGGACCACAATGTCTTCCGACGACTATCTTCCCGTTTGGCCATACGGCAGCTTCCTTACTGAAGTTATCCACTTCTCTCGCAATTAATTTATCCCTAAAAATGTAATCATAAAACTTGCCACATCTGAAGTGATATCCATGTTCTTACAATTGAAGTCTAAAGCTAATTTTTATTTGGAGCACCCTGTGGTGTCAAGTGCGTCTCAGCGTGTCGCAAATCACGTCTGAAAACTAATTCTTTGAGCGCAGCAGACGACACAAACGAGTCCACCCAGCTCACGTCATCGATCCATCGTTCGCTTTGATTCGCTATTAGCTCACGCTAGCTGGAATGTCCGAATAGGCCTCGGTGTTACTGCAATTACGGCATCCGGCTGCTAACCAGCAAGTCCCGCCACGAATCCCGGCCATGGTGGTCGCATTTTCATAGAGGTGAAGTGTTTGATTCCCGTGTGTTGTGTGATGTCAGTACACGATAGAGAACGCAAATGGTCAAAATTTCCGCAGCTCTCCTCTACGGTATGCCTTTTATTATTATCCTAATTGTGGCTCGTAAAACAGATAGTAGAGCATATACATTTTATTAATATTATTTAATTGATCATTGAAATAATAATTTATTCATTCTGCCCAGGAACAACCACACGGTCTTTGTGCAGGTGCATGCAAAAAAAGAGCCTAAACCCAAAGACAGAAGAAAATCAGTGCAGAACAAAAATAAGAAAAGACAAGATGAGAATCATAGATTGTCAGTGAAAAATAAAGGAGAATATACACAACTATATGAAGGGCTTCCTGAAGAACAAAAAAAGGAATTATTTGTACACTTTGAGAAACTGTCTCAAGAAAGCGCAAAGCTGAAATAAAAACGTTGACAGTGGACTGTGGAAGCGGCAAGAACATTGAAGTTAACTATATATAGACTTTGTATTCTATGAGCTGTAGAGTGTTGAAAGGAGTTGGCGGCTACATGGAATGGTCGATTCTCTCTGGCTAACTTACGCAGAATCCGAAAACTTACAAAACTGAGAAGCAAAGGGCAGGATATTATACCGGGAACTAATTTGTAAAAAATAACAGGTCAGTGCGGTTTAGTTGGCAGTGAAGTGATGGCTATTTTAATAATGCGGCAGTGCTGGAACGAGATCCACAGTCATTTCTTGCAAAACCATGATTTAAATGTTCATGATTTTTTTAAACTCGCTCAGTGGCGTCACTGCCAGCTTTAGCGATGTCATTCCAAATCACAGATGCATAATCAAGTTGAGGAAGACGTAATGCGGTGTAAAATATCTGGAAGACTGTAGGAGAACTGAATTCTCGAGAGATTCTGCAAACACAGCAGACAGAATGAAGGCCTCATGCGCACAGTACGTTTGGTGTGAGAAGAAAAATTGAGCATGCTTTGAAAAACAACACCAGTATCACTGTATTCGTGAACGTTACATAACGACACGGTATTGACCGAGTATGGAAAAGACAGGATGAATTTTTTGCGAGATATACTAATGAACTTGGTCCTTGAGGTATTCAGGGAAAGGCTATTGTTGTCGCACCACTCATAGAAAGAAAACAAACCTGATTGCAGCAAGCCACAGTCGTTAACTAAATGAATTTTCTTTATTCAATTGATGTCATTGGCATAGAGCAGAAGAATCATGAATTGCAAAAGAAACGTTGTTAAAGTACATTAAAAATAAGAGTGGGCCTAACACCGACCTTTGAGGGTCCCCTCTAGTCTCTTTGTACAAGAAAGACATTTGGCTATTAACAGCAACCTAGCGTGATCTATTCTGCAGTTAGCTGTGCAGGAGATTCACAACAGACCAGTCAAGATCAAAGTTTGCAAGCTTAAACAAAAACAGTGAATGGATGATTACGTCAGAAACCTTGCTCAGGTCACAGTAGACTTCGTCAATCTGTTCTGTCTGTCATCTCTGTTGCTTGCAGGATAAGTTTTGCCAGCCACACCAGCGCTGCGAGAGCGGTTTAATACCGGTACCTACATGTGAGTACTCCGCTATTTCCTGTCGATTTGTCCTTTCACACTAGGGCCATCAGTATTACGTAACATACACAGCGCTAATCCACAATACGGCAATATTTTTTTCGTTAAGTGATCATATTAGTTACTCAAACAAGTGTGGGCACCATTGCTAGAAGGTCATTCTAAGTTGCTTGACAAGCAGTGTCAGCGCTCTGCACAAACCGCAGACAAAAAAAAAGAGGTACGAATATATTTTTTACTCGGATTTTGAAGTTTTCTTTAAGCAAACCATGCACTGCAATGAACGTTATCACAACTATCGTACACAGTTGACTAAGTTTGCCATCTATGCACCATGCACGCAGCCTAAATAACAGAAACCGCTGTCGTTGTCACTGGAGGGCAATTCGTTCAGCGTTGTTTATGTGCACCACGTGTCACTGATAGGGCTGCTGCTAGTACGCTGTTGTCAGTCTCTGTCACCCCGTGACATCAGGCTGTGCTTACAGGTCAGGACGCAACCAGAACCTCGGTATCAAAATCGAAAATTGCTTTCTAACAGTGGTACTGAATAAATGCAACGCATTCCCATGCACCACGATACTCTTTTTATCGTTCTTGGCACCAGCGTTTGTATGAAGCGCAATAATGCTAAAACGCTTCGAATACCGGTCAGCACTCTTTGTGCTGACAGGTATTCGCCTTTATTACAAAATGTGAGGTGTATTTTACTGCTTCTTGATCGATTGTACAAACGCCGCACCTCAGTTTCATTTATCGCAAAGAGGGGCTTCAACGTTTCGAACTTGTTCCTATGCAGCATATTGCTGGGATGCTTTCCTGTACTGCTGGACGATTTTTTTGTTCGCTGCATACACTAAATGTACACAACAAAGCAAATTCTTGAACGTGTTTACTGCTTTCGAAATTCATTCAAGCGCTTCGATTATTAGTTGTCAGCACCGCGTTCCCGTATGCATTACATATTCGCTAATTATTAGTTCGGCGTATCCAGATAAGAGCAAACACGTGGTTCTGGTCACTATTCTTGATTTTCATGATAGTTACTCTAAGCGCAGATTTTTAGGACCAGTACCTTGATTTTCAAGGTTGTAAGGGCCAAATAGATTTTTTCACCTAAGAAATGTCGAATTTTCGGTCGCAAAACCACTGCCCGGCAAAGACCGCGATTTCTGAAGTTCGAATGGACCGATAGCAGAAGAGCAGCGTGCATCCTAGTCGCCATACTTGTTCCCGCCAGAGAACAAGGATAATGCATTGGTATGAGCATTCTATTGTTTTAGCTGTCAAAAGACTTTTGAAGTGGGGGAAACAAACAGTGTAAATAGCACTCAATGCCTATATTTCATGAATTCCCAGCAGGAGAAATTCCATACTGATGATAATAATATCTTCAAGAACATGGGAAAAAATTTGAAGAGTAGAATGCGATAGCGTGATTGGCTCACGTGCGCAATGCCTTGAACCAAGTGGCAAGGAAAGGAATTTGTGAGCATATAACGCTGCTAGCTTCAAACTATTCTATACTGTCCCCTGTAAGTTCTGTTGCTAAGCATAAGCCCTATTTTTTTCTTTTACGAATTTGTGAGCTACCCATCGCGCATCCATAAGTTGCTACGCGCACCTGAGCAGCTGGATACTTGTAACAGGTCGGCAGTTTTAGGCCACCCACTCGTTGCGCCATTCTCACGTTTTGACGTCTGTATAATTAGACTGACTGTGGTTTAATGCCCCAAAACCACGACACGATTGTGAGAGACGCCGTAGTGGAAGACTCCGAAAACTTCGGGCACCTATATTTCTTTAACGTACTCCTAAATCTATGTAATGAACCCCGAATATTTTCTACCATCGAAAATGCGGCTGCCATGGCTCGGATTCGCTACCATAAACTGCAGGTGATCCGTCGAGTATACCATAACCTCAATACCCCGTGACGGGCTGTTTTGAGGCCTGGATCGACTGTTAAGATTTTTTACAGGCATAATTACATGCGTTAAGATGATCCCTTCAAGTACGTGACACATTTTATAAGCGTTTTGTAGAGTAAGCTACCCTGGCAGACGTTGAGCACTTTCGCATGGCATATCGAGAGCCGTGCGGCGCATGCCCAAGGAGCACTGACATCACATAGTGAATCATCTAACAGACAGACAGACAGACAGACAGACAGACAGACAGACAGACAGACAGACAGACAGACAGACAGACAGACAGACAGACAGACAGACAGACAGACAGACAGACAGACAGATTTTTTAATTCAAGTATTGAAAGAAAAAATATTGTCTTTAAAATTATCCGGCATGGAACGAGGTTTGAACGTGGGTCCTCTTCGTGGGTGCCCTTTATTTTACCACAGAGGAATTGGGGTGCTCGATGTTCCATTACTAATATTCAATTCCTGTGGTTAAGAAACCACGTCGGCATATGTAACATAACGTAGTAGAAGAAGCGGAGAACATGCAGGCGACAAACAATGCGAATTGCCTTACGAGAGGGTCGTTGAACGCTTCCAATCCTTAAAGAAATGCTGCTATAGCTCTTCATCTTCATAAGCCAAAACCAACATGACAATGAACAGGCTTTCATTGGCAGCCCTAGTTGTAACTGCACGCGGGAAACGATAACACACCACAACCAACATGCTTTTGACACCATGTACACCATATTTTTGGCGCCACCCATTCCATAACTTATGTTATGTTGGCCGTAAGCATTACGGTATTATGTACAATTGGGTAAATGTGAACTGCCTTCTGCCTTACTTTGCAGGTTACTGAAACGAGCTTTTCAGCAAGAAAGGACTCACGGGACAACCACGAACTTGATATCTTTAGCTTAATTGTGAATTGAACGTTTTTTGACGCAAGGAAAATTTATTATTCTACCGTTAAGTGAGGCTTGGTACAGAAACCACGTGAACACAAGCCTCGAGGCTCCGCTCCAGACTATCAAACGCACTCAAGAAGAGGCGACCAGGCATGGCCTGACACCCGTCTGTTCTTGTAAAACGGTTGGTGTTTCGAATAAAGTTGTTTACTACCAAGAGTTCGTACAAATGTTTATAAAAAATCATATGACAGCTTCAATAAAGTGGTGCCTGAACGAAGACTGGCACGGGGTGGCCTTGCTTGTTTGTCATCATCTTTAGTGTGAAAGCTGTATACGGTAAAGAAGAAACGAACAGCTGTTCTCCATTAGTGTTGCGAGCAGTCTCCATTGGCTGTGCTATCAGTTAAGTTCTCAGCGTCATTCCCAAACACCGTGCCATAGGCAGCGTTGTGAGCGACGTAGTCCACCCTGCCGCAGCCATGACGCCGAGCACGTGCGCATCAGTTTCAACTGAGAGCATCCACAAGGGTTAGCCACGGGCAACTCTAGAAGAGCGTTGACCATGGAAACGTGAGAGAGCTCGCATTCGCCTGCCCGATCGTGCGGTGTCCGAGCACAGAAACAGGCTCGGGAGGCCGAGTGCCGGCAGCAACTGCGTACCGATGATCCGGCAGATTTTCAAGCCGTGCTAAAGCGCGAACAGGAATGGAAGCACCGGTGGCTAGTGTAGGCTTTTCTTTGTTTGTTTGTTGCCTGTATGTACTGGCACATACTCACTCAGGGGGATTGTCCATGAAATCTTGTAGTAGCCCTTATGTGATATACCGATTGAGAGCCCATATAGCAAAATAATTGAAATAATAAAAAATAATAAAATGACAATATAATAAACTAAAAATATAAATAAAGTTGAATCATTAAGAGAAAAGCAAAGCTAAAACTATATAAGAAGGCTGAACTTTCAAGTAGACCAGACAGTTCAGTTTATCTCACCCGGTCAAAATCGAATGAATGTGCGACTTTCCTTCACATTATCACAATTATTCGTCACAAATATATTTAAGCAGGCATTATAATAACATGCGCTTAGATTATTGAAAGAAATTGCACACGGCATCGAATACGTTTCTGTGGCAATGTGCCAAGCCAGAGGCACTGAAACTAAGAACATTATCTGCAGTTAAATTTAAGCCTACTATGGAAAATGAAACAACTACAAGTCTTTTCCAAATTATGAATAGTCTCTACATACTATAAAGTAACGCTCGATTGTTTCTGTTCACTATGCCATGTTTGGTCCTTCTTCAGAGAAGCGATGTACCCACTACACACAAGAAATTTCGGGCATTTTTTTATTGCTGTGATTGACGACGCTGAAGAATTGTGCCTTGAAGGTTTTGTAATTGGTTGGAGAATTCGACGACACACTGGTCGCATTGTGTGAATTCACATTGTGTGACGTCCAGTTATTGATTCATGGTTTTAAAATGCTTTATTACTCATATTAACCCAATTCGTTTTCCGACAAGAAGCCTGCTTAGAGACAGTTTGCAGTACAGTTCCAATCACCTGCGTGGCTCAGTGGTAAAATACTAGCCTGGCAACGCATTGGATGTGTGTTGGAATCCTATTATGTTTTTGGAGTTTTTAATTTGCTGAGTTGTTTTTATTATTTCGCGCGACCATTATTAAGAACATTGGTGGTGGCGACGGACAACTATATGGCTCCAAAAATGGCCATTGTTGTGGTGTTATAACAACTTTTGCTGTAAAAGACTGTGTAGTGGAGCATACGCACTGACGCGTATGCGCCTTCCAAAGAGAACGAAAAACCCCCGGGCTCTGATTGCACGAGAACCTGGGCTGCCTTTGCCAGACTTGTTGTACGGCCATTTTTCATTGCGACCTCGTTGCGACTTCTCTGGTTGAATAAACGTCATCACAACTGTTTAAAGCAGGCGCTACAAATTAGCCAATGCAGATGCATAAAAAATAAACGTATTTTGTTGTACTTTTACATCAACATCAATATCAGATAAAATTGAAAGAAAATAATAAAATCATCAGCAGATAAGCCGGACTCAGTGGAAAACATGTACACAAATTTTATCAATGCTGGTTTCTACACAATTTAACAACTGCGAATGGTGGAATAAATAGTATTCACTAATTAGCTGAATTCACTAACTCGAGAATATGTTTGTTTTGCCAGTTTCTTGAGCACCTAATTTTGTAACAAATGCAAGATATGCATGCAAAACACGCAAAAGAGATAAATTTGATCATTTCAAACCGTTGGTTCGGGAGATATGTACGCGGTCACAAGGGCAGCGGTGGTGGCGGATTCGTTCAGCTGTGCAAAAGCGACATAGGTCAGTGCAAGCCAACTCACAGTGGCTGAACCTTCTTCTACTGATCGGCCGCTGTAATTCGAACCAGGCTCCCGAGGAATGCGTCCTTGTCGAGGCTGTCGATTTCGTCATGCCGCACGCGTGAAGTGTTATTGTGCCTATGCGAACCATTTCCCACAATATCTTGGCCGCCATGTTGATATTGTGGCCGGTTGTTTAAATGACGTAGTGTATCAGATAGAGCACCCAAACTACAACTTACCGTGAAGTGCTAAAAAGTTCGCCGCTAACATGTGCAAAACATTTGTTCTCGGACCACTTTTTATTCTTTTGTAGGGCACGTGGCCTGGTTTTTATGTCGCTTAAGCGGTGAAGCGATAGAATTTCCTCTGAGGTTTGTCATTTCCGCCTTCTTTAAAGCCAAGTGCGAAGGCACCTCAAGTTTAAGCGAAGGTGCCGAGAGGATCCAGCTGTTTGCACCGCTGAAGTAGAAACTCATCGCCTCGACAGAGACTCATATGCATGCATGTCTCTCAGAATATTTGCCTCATACATTGCAAACAGAATACTGCGTATTTGGTTTTGATACAGTGTAGAAATTATCCGTAAGCGTTGGTGAGGGTGTTGGAGAAATAGTAGAGAGAGAGAGAGAGAGAGAGAGATAAAAATGCAAGGAAAGGCAGGGAGGTTAACGAGAAATAGCGGAGAGAACGCGAAAATCTTGCGGGAATGCTGAAAATTAGTTCTCAGTGCGGAATTACTTGATAAAAAAAAGCCACTTATCGAACTTTTCGGTGGGTGGTGTTATTTTCAACATTTTCGGTAGTGTGTGCCAAGCCACTCGGCAAACGTGAGTTGGACACCATGTCGACCGGCCTTCACATTTGGGAGCACGCACGCTGTAACATAGCTGCACGTTATCCATTCATGCTGTGGTCCCACTACCAGCAAGAAGCTCACCTCTGATGACGGATACCATTCCGAGTTGGTGAGAAATAATTGTTACAATTAACAAGCTTCCTTTGCTGAGCGATGGAGATGATCATATGGCCGCTGGCTTGCCAGTCAGGCATTCCTGGCCTGAACAAAGTGCACCACGCAGTTGCAGCACTAGATAAATTATATTTATGGAGAATGTGAAATACATTGTTTGATCAACTTCGTTGAGGTAGGAAGACAGTTATTACGCTTGAATCAAAGCAACGTCTTTAATCACTTTGTGTTTACCTAAGCGATAGGCGTTCAACCGCATCGATGGGTCACTACACGCGTGGAATTTCTTAGCCTTTTTATAGCTCTGTGCATGCGGCTGCTACTACCACATCGACGCAACGGCAAAATATTTACACGTTCTAAACTTGTCTGGATTGCAATGAAACTTACTGTTCCTTAGCGCACATGTCTTGGCAATGCTCCGCGTTACTTGATGGTCCTCCATCCAGTGAAGCCGACTGGGAAGATGCCTTCCGAAGGTCATCGCTTTATACGCAACTTGAGGCAATTCAGAGCGTACAAGAAAAGGCGGAACATACCGGTATCCCAGCGCCACCTTGGATACGGCCAGTGGTTTCTGCGGGTCCTCAATAAGGGTTTATGCGAAAGCTCCTCAGGCTCTAATTAGGTTCTTTGTATGTCTGCCTCTTTCACATAGTACCATATTTGGTATTACGTGACGCGAACGGACGACGAAGGTAAATGACACGTCCAAACATGATAATCACGACATGCGTTTCATGTAAGAACATGACAAAATACTATGCTTATAATGCACTCGCGGCCGTGTCGCTAGCTTCACATATACCAAATTCGGTATTACCTCACGTGAATGGATGATGAAGGTATGTGGCCGGTGCGAGCATAATAGTAACGATATGCATTTAATGTAAAGCATGATTACAGGATACGCTCATAGCGTGCTCGGGGCCGTTTCACTAGCTTGACGTATACCAAGTTGGTATTACACGACGCGAACGGATGACGAAGGTAAATGACACGTCCAAGCATGAGAATCGTGACATACGTGTCATGTAACAACTTGACTACATGTCACACTCATGATGCGCTCGCGACCGTTTTGCTAGCTTGATATACACCGAATTTGGTATTACAGGACATGAATGGATGACGAAGATATGTGACTGGTGCAAACATATTAATCATGAGATGCGTGTCATGACTACATGCCACGCTCATGATGTGTCGCGGTCGTTACGCTAGCTTCAAGTGTATCAATTTTGGTGTCACGTGACGTCAATGAATGACGAAGGTATATGGCTGGTGCGAACATGATAATTATACAATGCGTGTCAAGTAAAACATGACTACATGCAACGCTAATAGCACGCTCGTGCCCGTGGTTGTTTTACTAGTTCCCCATATACCAAATTTGGTATCACGTGACGCGAATAGACAACGAAAGTAAGTGACACGCACAAACATAATCATAGAATGCGTGTTATGTAAAACATGAATACATGTCACTCTCATAACGTACTGACCGTCATTTTGCTAGTTCTAAATATACCAAGTTTGGTATTACGTGACGTGAATGAACAACGAAGGTAAATGACACGTTCAAACATAATAATACAGAGTTTGAAGTCATGTACGGCAGAGTTCACGTCCACCACCTAGGGTTGTGCTGAATTTAAGTGACATACAAATGCTCCTCATTCGTGCTTCGCATATCATCGATTCTCCCTGTACGTGGGAAGTGCCAACGTTTCCTTTCACATCACTGCGCACCACACCCATAGAAAATGTACATGTAAGGATGATCACAGGTTCAGCAAGCATAAAAAACATGCAGTGCTGCGCGAAATGCACGTCAAAAAGGTTAAGCAATTGTTCACAAAAAATTAAGCGCTGAAGGGCACGTCATAAAGCCATGTTGCGCAGTAGTTCGGTACAACAGTTTTGAATTTACAAAGATAACTTCAAGAATTCTAAGCACATACTTCTTTTCTTTTCTGAAACACAAGCATCTTACATTGTAATAAGTCCAGCGATTAAAACAACTGATGGCTGAACAATCCTAGATATGTACGCCGAAAAGAAATCTCGGCTAGCATCACAAACCATTGACCCTAGTGCATTTTCCTTGTGTTATACTTTCTCCCGCACATTAAATGGAGCCTTGAAAGCAGTAAGTTCGTCAGCTCACCATGCGGCACTCCGCACAGCTTTCCATCCAGGTTAAGTGACCTCCTGTGAATGAGCATTCTCTTAAATACCGTAGACTTTCGCCTTTTAGACTGAATCGAGAATGTTGTGGATGCGAAACGTCTTATGGCTGATTCCAATCTGGCGTGACCACCATTAGTGCGCATGCGTAACAGCTGGCCCAAGCACTGCTAGAATGCGCTCCCATGCTAGCGCGTTCGGGCCTGTGTAAGGGGAAGGGTAAGACATTGTGGCCTCTCCCCCTTACACTTTCTCAGATGTCACGTAATGGTGTAAGGGAACGACATTCTGCAGGCGCGCGATCAATCAACGCGTGTTCCCTCGTGGAGGGGCGATGAAACCCACGTGGCGTGGTTCAACATGAGTTCGGGACGAGTAACAGCAACAGAAACGACAGTGAATTGATGGTCGGCTCGACTTGCAAGGAGGCGTTAACATCGGGTAAGGCCCCCGTGATGAACGAAAGTTTAAGTCGACCTGTGCCCTGCTTCGCACGCTACTCACGCTTCCCTTGAGTGGGAGATTGTGTACTTTTTTGTTAATGTATTTTTTTGTCAAAGTACGTTCCCACGCTAACTGGGAAAAACAGTAGCACGATTTCGCTCTGAGAAGAGACGCTCAAGCAGATACCTGCACGTTCGTACGTAAGGTTATCGAGCAGATCTTTTATAAGCATGCTTCTTGACGCACATTTGGCAAAAATGCCAAAATCTTTAATGCTTTGTTTTTGAAAGCGTTTCTGCGTATACAGGTAGCCGTAATAAAAGCACCCTGACAAAGCACAGACCACAGCAGAAGCGCCTGTGCAGACTGGGATCACTAATGGTGTGCGAGCACTGATAACATTACGATGAAGAAAGTTGCACTCGTACTGGTCGTTGTTCTTCTATGTACCGAAGGTAAGTGCTAACATACAAGTATTTTCGGAGGTAATTTGGTGAGCGCTAGCATTTTATTTTCAGTTACAACCTGTTGTTCGGAAAAAATCCTTGCTTCACGTGAACAAGTTACGATTAACAAAGGTTACCAAAGATGGCATCAACTGAAACAAATGTTTCTTCTCTCGGTCCTATGAATGAGGCTTCAAACAAGTAATCCCCAAAACCTACGCACGGGCCGAAATTGAGAGAGAGACATTTGGCAAATGCGTCCCGCAAAGTGGAAAATGGATCTCCGCAGCCCATGTTTTCCGGGCGGTTTAGCGGCTGATTGCGTACCATTATATTCACCATCTAGGTCTTTTCCGAAACCACGGCTGTACGCAACACTCATCCGTATTGTTCGAGGTTTCCGTGAAAGCAGGAAACTTCAACATGTTCTCATCGACAGAAATCTTGCAAAGCAAATTCAATTGATATGTGGGGTTTAACGTCCCAAAACCACCATATGATTATGAGAGCCGCCGTAGTGGAGGGCTCCAGAAATTTCAACCACCTGGTGTTATTTAACGTGCACCCAAATCTGAGTACATGGGCCTACAAAATTGCCGCCTCCATCGGAAATGTAGCCACCGCATCCGGGATTCGAGCCCGCGACCTGCGGGCCAGCAGCCGAGTACCTTAGCCACTAGACCACTGCGGCGGGGCTTGCAAAGTAAATTCAGGGTGAAGACGAACTCCTGAGTGAAACGGAACTGGAAATAACACAAGTCTGCAGACTGTGCCTTGCTCAAGCTTATGCGTGACAGCTCCATCGCGCATCTGGTTCGTGTATGAGAATGATGCAACGTTATGAAAAGCTTAGGTGAATAAGTTCTTTTGTGCCAAATAAAAGCCCTCAGTGGTACTGAACTGCAAGTTAGCAGTTTTCGTTAGGTGCGTCTTATGCTAGAATATGAGTTGATGAGGTATTAGTAACACTTCTCAGCCTAATTGCATGTAATAAACAGGACACGTTCTGAAAACTTTTATGCCAATTCTGCCTTCTTCCGAAGCTTAGGTTTCTTTCTTCAAAGTTGTGTCTGGTATGAAATAATTTTTATAAAAAATATGTCATAAAAGCATGTTCGTGATTTAAAGGGCACATGCAGGGACTCGTTCTGGCGCTTTTGATACACTTGTAAGTTGATTATTATTACACACGCATCTTATACAAAGTACGCACAGACTGCCCGGCCCCATAGCCGAGCGCTATTAGAGGTCCCATTTTGAAGTATACACAACAGAAATTGTAGTAGTTCTGCAAAAATGAAAGAGAAATAAAAATAAATAATTTGTGATTGCATTACGCAAAATATTATCTTCGGCTACTAACCACAGACACTTGAATTCGAATAAATAAAACTTGCACAGTAACAAACTTTTGCGCAGTGAGGCTGACGGAAGCGAAATGGTGTCCTCCCGTGAGATCGAGTAACCCAGCCAGTCGTCGCCCAAAGCCGAAACCTAGGAAGTGTGGTGTAAGTACGCTCTTGTAGCGTGAAAATTTAGTTCGGATGAACAATTGTAGCAAGAAGCGTTACTCGATTGGGTAATGCAAGAGAAAGGACCATGTTCAGCTGGTTTTAGCGTGAGTCAATCGCGAAGTTAACTGGGCACGGTGTGAGAAATTTATGGTTGAGTTTTTGGACAGACAATTTTCAGATCTCAGCATGGGTGAGTGAAGTGGCTTTAGTACTGAACCGCCCCGCTGCGGTGGTCTAGTGGCTAAGGCACTCGGCTGCTGACCCGCAGGGCGCGGGTTCGAATCCCGGCTGCGGCGGCTGCATTTCCGATGGAGGCGGAAATGTTGTAGGCCCGTGTGCTCAGATTTGGGTGCACGTTAAAGAACCCCAGGTGGTCTAAATTTCCGGAGCCCTCTACTACGGCGTCTCTCATAATCATATAGTGGTTTTGGGACGTTAAACCCCACATATCAATCAATTAGTACTGAACTATTAACTATAGAGAGAGCGACGAAGCAGGCACAATATACAGTAAGCACCGACACCGCAGAAGTACAAAGGTTTACCGTATGAAAATGCCGCTGCTCTTTACGGCGTGTATTGATGGCTGATAATTTGTAAGCGTCATTGTCAGCGAAGAGTGCTGAAAAGCATGAGCAATTATCCGTACACGTAAGCACATCTCATAAACGTAAAAAAAACCTGAAAATAGACAAAGAAGAAACATGGCTGATCTAGCTATCACATAGGAATCAGTATAACACGAAAGTGAAACGCTTCTTCATAGAAATAGTGCTTATTGTGGAGTGATATATCATAGATATACGAGTGCCTATTGGTACTTGGAGCTATAGCACCGCTTACGTAAACAGCCACGTTGACGTACATAGTGACACGTCTTTATCGCATTTATAGTACCACTCATGGTCAAAATTTGACTGTTGTGGTAACTGAAGTGTTAAGGCGTGCACCCTTTACACCAAATTCGAACACTTGAGATGATTGTTTTGTTTGATAGTCCTGCACGCGGGGCTACCACGGACCAATTATTAGTGGTGAGCTTTGCCTAGAACATATCTTAATTTAGTTTTAAAGTAAACGCGCATGCTCCTCCAAGTATTTATGTACTTGGAGGAGCACAGATGTTTTCTGTGCCTTCACGTAGACAGGGGAACCCTTTATGACGTTGCAGAAGTCAAGAGTATTTGCGGAGCGGGCACAATACCCCGACTGGCACCCGGTGCAGACTGTAGTTCATCACCGCTCTCGCTCTGTTGTCGGGCTTCTCTCAAGGTGGTTTTGGCGGCTTACGCCAGGAATGCTTTTCTTTTTTTCTGAGGAGGACATGTTCAAAGCCCCCACATCATTTCATTTTTCACTAATCGCAGGTCCCTCTATTTGAAAAGAGCATGTTTTAGCGTCCCCGAAGCTTGACAGCACGTATAGTTTCAGGGGCTGTTCCGGTGTAGGGCGCTATTGTCTAAAGATATTTAGGCGGGCGTTTCAAACTGACGCAAAATCATTCTGAATTAACAATACAAGGATTAATTGTATGATGCGTTTGAGCATTTACGAGATAATTGCGGCAATACGAGAAGCAAAGCTACAAATTACTGCAGAAAAACCCACAGAGAAAACATTCGCTATCAGAGGTTCTTTAACATATATCTGAACTTAGCGCATCGTTAATGGCGCATGACATCAGCAAGCACGCATTAAACATTTCTACTCAATATGCGCGTCTTCTAAGATTGTAAGTTATAGAAAGAAACAGCCTGGTGTGTGCTCCTGAGATCTGAGGCAGCGCTCACACATACTGCGTTTCAGCAACGCGGCACGCACAGGTTCGTGGCTTGTGCCACCATCACGTGCCAGCCTTCCACGTCCTGCTGGCCTCGGTTTCGTTACACCGAGGCACGACATTCGCCCGTTGGCATCGTTGCCTTGCTGCAGTGCTTACTTCAGTAGTTTAATCCATTTCGCTGGTGCTACCACACTGGACGTAGCCGGCACTGAAACTTCGTTGTAAGCAACGACTTACGCAATGCTTGCCTATTCACAGCATGGCCGAGGGATCGCACGCTATTCTGTCACAGTATGGATCCTGAAACGTTGCAAGTCATTGGAAAAGTGAAGAATCATGTTTTTTTCCTTCTTCGAAGTAGGCTGTTATACAACGCGCATTCTCACCGTAAGTGTGCGCACTACAGATTCAGCAACTAGCGCAATGTAGAAGCACCTATATGGGCCAGTTCGAGAATAACGCCTCTTGGGTGTTACTGAACAAAAGTTTATAAAATATATACATGGCAATTTAAGGGTTTCACGCGAGCACGGGCACAAATTATTGACGACATAGAAGCAGACACTGAGCGCTTTAGTGTAGCAAACGGCACTGGTGAATCTTTCAGCTTACATCATTGGTGTGTTAATAGCTATCGTTCGAGCTGTACCAGACCTAGTTGTGACGTTCCACTCAACCAATATGATTATTAATCAAACAAATGAATAAACACTGCGGTTATTTTCTCCCCACAGGACTCGTACTGTGAGCGATATGAGCGCTGCGCACGACAGCTAGTACGTGTACCAACATGTAAGTACCATTGACTTCCTATAGATCATCTGTTAGTTCAACTTTGTAGCTTTAATAATACTTAATAACCACAGTGTTTGAAGTCGTGTTCCTG
This sequence comes from Rhipicephalus microplus, assembly GCF_043290135.1. Classification (NCBI taxonomy): domain Eukaryota; kingdom Metazoa; phylum Arthropoda; class Arachnida; order Ixodida; family Ixodidae; genus Rhipicephalus; species Rhipicephalus microplus. Next base: position 1,559,757 of record NW_027464636.1, read on the forward strand.
TCGTTTTTCGAGTGCTGACAATCCTAACCGCTTTACTTCTCTTCACTCTTAATTTTCACAAGTTTTCCTCTCCGCGAAGCTTCTAACAGCTTTTTCAGCAGTTCGTCCTCCTTCAGCTGCACTTTCACGTGCAAGCCATACCACCTGAAGTAAGGCTACGGCTATATTTTGTATCTATAGTGAAGAGATGATTAAGAGATGAAGACGAAAGGCACAGACGTTAACGTGCTACTTTACAGTAATCGATTCGCCAAGGAGCCACGCTTGTAAAACTGATACTGTCTTTCTGTGTAGTTAAACCTTACTTCGGACAAGTGTGTATTGTATTGTGACTGTTTAATAATGTGAGAGCTGGTGGTAAACGTTGGCACCATTTCCAATTCACGACAATGAGGCCATCTATTATTCTACACGTATAATGAACATAGGTTGTGTATGTGATGAAATTACAACCATGTTTCCACTTTCTGTGCAGGTGTCTCAATTTAAACTCGCAGCAACGAAAAGCATAGCCTACTGGCTGAACATAAACGACATAGACCTGCTGTTAGACTCAATAAATTTACTTGTACTAAGAAACCACCAGACCGGAACTGAAATTTCTTACGTCAGTAATCTTGGCTTGGACCAAGTTGTCCGTCGAATCTCGTGTACTTTTTTGCTTGTTGTTTTTATCGAATTGCTGCCACATTCATGAAATTGGTCTTTGTGTTTCATATTGCTTGTATTTGCATCAGTGTTATTGTTAATATCCTTATCATTGGTGAGCGGGACAGGCGAGAAAGAAGCTAAATGAGAGAAAAAGTCAGCTTCTCTTCCGCATTTTTGCGGTATTTATTTAGAGTATGGCCCAGAATATTGTTACTAATGCGAATTGCTACTGTATTCACTAGATTTTTTTACATTTATATATATATGCATATAAATAACTATTACTTTATTACTTAGCTTTTTATGTTATATCATTCTTGAATTTTACTCCCCATGTAGTGCACGTATCTCACGGATATTAGAAAGAAGTGAATAAGCAGATCTGAGGCGTCCTTTTGAGCATACTTTACAGTTTTATGCGTACTTATTTCACAGGATGACTCACCATAATCATTTGCACTCCATGGCCATCCAAAACCTCACAGTGCAGGTTTAGAGTGTTGCCAAATAGAGCACAGAACTCTAACACATGCCTGACTTTCAAGGCGTATTATAGAGAGTTTTGCACACGTCAGGTGGTTAAATATGTAACTTTAACCCTATAGCATCCAAAAAAGGTATACGTACAACTTTCAACAGCCTGGTGTGGACCAAAACCTCTTGCTCGAGATTGTCGCAGCGATGCTGCTGCTCACGTTTATCAATACTGCACAGTTATTCAATTGCCTGTCGAAGCTGCCATCCTTTAAGCCCCTCAACTAGGTTCGAACTTGCTGTCCACACACACACACACACAATTACCAGAGGAAAATTTTGTTTCTAAAAATCACAAAAATGTTACGAAACAAGCAAAATTAACTTGATGTTTCCGTAAGCACTTTAAAAAGGTTTAGTACGTGCGAGAAAACATCGTCTTCCAGATCATGCTCGCGATCCGTGGAAAATGTTAACATAGAAGGATGCTCGCACGTTGAAAATGAAAAGGAAAACATGCAGTGTTGCGCAGAATTAACGGCCAGAGTTAAAAAAAAGCTTTTCGCAATTAATAAACAATTAATTTTGCGGGCTGGCACGACTTTACTCAATATTCCAGTACAAAAATTTTCACTCAGTAACAATCTGCTGAATAATTCCAGGCGAATACCTTTTCCCTTGCTTTAAGCACAAGCATCTTACATTATATAAAATTAGCCAAGTGACAATAAGCAACTGATAGCTGCGCAGTCATAGATCTGCGCCCGCCTTCCTCCTACTCTCCCCCCCCCCAAAAAAAAGAAAAGGACTGTGTTGGCGTCGCAAATGACTGCATAAATTGCGCTTTCCGCGCGTTCTCACTTTTCTCAACCAGTGATTTAGGTCTACAGCGTACCACGCATCCCCTTGTGCAACTTGCCACGCTGGTTAAGACAGGGTACCCTGTCAAGCCGGTGTAGCACATGCATCGGTTGCGAAAGCGTTGATTCGGTAGACGGAGCTAGAGAGTTCGCCTTTAATATGTGGACATCGAAATATCGGACTGTGAAACTACGTTGAGAGGTGGCCGCGCGATCGGGCTAACCCTGAAGTTAGTGTAGAAATGTTGGCTTGCGCATTAGCAGCTTACGTAACTTCGAAGGCCCGCAGATAAAGCACTCAAGCTATCATGTGCTGTTGATTAAAATTCAGAATTACGCCTCAAACATCCGAAGATACTTCACCACTCTAAAACCTTTGAAATGTTTTCGGTGCCTTAGGTATATTACACTGCCCTATGCATATTTAGTTGATATTTCTGCGGACAAATGAATCGGCAATCAACGCACTTCTGATTGCACTTCTTGGCAAAACGAAAACACAATACATGGATATGAACTAATTGGAGAATTACGTTTGTTAGATTTAAGGCAAATAATAATAACAATGGAAAAATACTGACGGCCTTAGAAGCCCACCATGCAAGCGCGCTACCACAACGTGATCTTACGATTGAAAACATAGATGCATGTATTGCCCTAATGAATGTAGTAGAAAACACAGGCGATTCATCCTAGCTGACGTTACTGATTTGTCATTCGTTATGCATGACTAGCTGACACGCAGCCAATGATAACTGTTGAGGCAAGGGATCTGTATTTCCAATTTTGCGGGTATACAGATCTAGGCAACGGAATAGGTGAATTTGCATCCACCCTAATTTCTTTGAATTTGGGAAAAAACAATTCTAGTAAAAATAAGGAAGCAATGTATCCTCGTCTTTGTGTAAATATTTGTCTGTTTCTTTCGCCAGTTATATTTAACAAGAAGCTGTTGAACTTGTTGTGCCAATTTACGAGCTTTGAAGGTCTGAAGTGCACGTCACATGTAATATTGAAAAGGTGATTCGAGTTCGTTCGTTTGACATGCATATCGATATAATTGAGGACCACCCATTGTCCACGAAGTCACATTACCGAACATACGCGAAGCAAGTGCGATCGCAAAGCCATCGCGATCTCTTTTCGTTTGATACCCATGTCAGCATAGTTGACAATTACTCATGGTGGTTGAAAAACTTGCACATAGTCACGTTACGCGCGTTTCGTTCATGAATGACGTGTGCGACTCACATACTATCGAATAGGTGCTTCGAAGACCGTCCATTTGATATCCATGTCGATATGGTTGGGGACCATCCACGGATTGATGTTAAATGCAAGAAATCACGTGACTTAATCACATGACCCGACATTCGCTAAACACGTGCCATCTCAAAGAAATGGCGATTTCTTTCGTTTGATACTCATGTCGGCATGGTTGGGTATAACTCATTCAGGTGGAGAAAGACGCGCGTATCACTTGATAGCAGCATTTATAATAGCAATCTATATTGCTCACCTTCCATAAACTAACCTAAACCACCATTCACTCTTTAATCCACCCTATCCTTACCTGTATTTAGTACTCCAAACGTTAATACACGTCGAGCCCCTCTGACTCTAAATAATATTGATGTTAGCATCGCACCTCTCTGGGAGGATGTTGAACCAAGAGCTACCACAGTGTGGCTTCACCGCATGCTCTTTACGAGAGATCGCTTTAACTCAAAAACGAACAAACGAACGCAGTCAGTTTCTGCGCATGTTATTCATGGAAAACCCTCTAAATTTGAGGTTACTTGAGACTTCCTGAAACTCGGCTGTAATATTGAGATATAGTAATTTTAAAACACCTCCCTTCATGACGATAGTTATGCGCTAGAACTGAACGACGACATAAAGACAAGAAGGACACGACACAAGGTCAGGCTTTTGTGTCTGTGTCGTCACGCTGTTCTCGCGCTATAACTATCGTCATGTCATACCAACTAGCCCAAGCTGCTACACTTCTAACCTTCCTTCAGTTAAGCTGGTGTACTGCGGTCAAGCTCTAAAAAAGCCGAAGGGGCATGTTCAAGGTTTCTGAGTATGAAACGAACAAAATTAAAAAAAGAGAAATCGGCAGATACCACGTACCTTGCGAATCGATGTTTTTCGAAACATGTGGAGAGAAGGACACCATGATGTATATTTCTGATTGAGGGACACGTCATGAAATCACGCTAAAGCTATGTATAAATACTGCATGCATAGAGATATGTTGAACAGTTACAGATATTTATATAAAACTTCGTTCACACTTGTGCTACGATGCCAACAGCAACATGAAATTAGAAACGCCAGAAGCGATAAGGTGATATAAATTGCTGGTGCTCGCGAGGGTGGTAGCCCTGGACATACATCAAATTCAGCCCATGGCACCTAACTAGAATTGACGTTAACAAGACGTGACGGCTATATCATAGGAGTACATATGTAATGTTTACAATAGTCAGCACTGCTATCACAATTGACGTTTCACAAACATTAGGGTCTCTTCCGAGAACTGGTGTGGCGCTGTAGTAGAATGCGTGAATACCACGCCGATTGTTTGGGTTTGATTCCTGTTCGGGCCCTGACATAAATTATTTGTATTCACCGGCTCAATGCTGCCGATGTGAAGTTTTTTAAATTTTCATGCGGTAAAACTGCCAGTGTGTGTTCTCGTCGTTACTGGATAGGTACGAAGTGCCAAACATACCCGCCTACCAGTGACACATACCCGCCCGTAGGTATGTGCTATGGTTTGGTGGGAAGTGTTTGACAACGTACGTGATTGCACTTCACGCATGCAGATCGGCCGCTGATACCATTGTGGTGCCTACACCCACTCAAAGCCCTTATTACAACTCCTGGCATACAAAATAAGAAAAAATCGTCGCATCTACCCCTGAAACAGGCCAAATTACCCTTCCTGCCAGAGAAGCACAATGGATGCCTTCTCATTTACACGGATGGCTCGGTGTCTTCAGTAAGCTCTGCAGGGGGGTGGTTATTCCCGCGAGGCACATCACAATTAAATTCGTGACATCGCATTTGACGTCGTCGACAACTACAGAACTCACCGCCATACGTGCAGCTCTGGAGTTTATAGTTGAAGAACCTTCGCGAACTTGATCTATCTTCTCGGACTGGAAGGCAGCTCTTCAATGTCTTATGTCCCCATTCGCCATGGACCTAATGAACAGTTAGTAGCTGAAATAAGGCTTCTTAATCACCAAGTAATCGAGAAACAGCACAGCATAGTGTATCAGTGGATACCAGGTCATTGCGGTATATATGACAATGACCACGCAGATGAGGCCGCTAGATCTGCACACAATGGTACAAATACACAGCCATCCCGTTCTCAAAAACCGACGCAGCTACAAGACTTCGTTCGCTTGCACGTGACCTCACACTGGTACAGTGGAACTCAACAGACTTCACAAACGCACGCCTAAATAACTTGGATCCCGATCTGCAGCTTCGTCTTCCCCCAAGGATATCTCGCGCTGAGGAGACTATTCTATGCCACCTGTGGCTTGGAGTGGCCTTCACGAACGCATACTCTTATCTCATTGGAATGGCCAGCTCTTCTACATGCACTTACTGCAGCTGCGAAGAAACGATCGCGCACTTTCTGTGTGAGTGCACCCATTTCAACGCGCAAAGACAAGAACTCACTGCAGCTCTGGATAGACTGGACGATCGGCCTTTGTCGAACAAAGAATTCTGGGTCACTGGTTGAGCCCATCCTCAGCCCAGAAGGCTTTGAACGCTTTGCTGCGCTTTTTACGGACAACTGGCCTCAGAGACAGACCTCAGTGTCTTATACTCTTTGATGTTGCTTTCCTATGTCGCAATTGTATTTGTAATTTCTCCCTTCGCAACATTTCTTTTTTATCATCTTTTTTCCCCTCACCCCTTTCCCCAGCACGGTGTAGCCAGCTGGTCTAAGAACTGGCTAACCTCCCTGTCTTTCCGCTTAAACTTTCTTCCTCCTCTTCCTAGATTGTGACATTGTTGATGTCTCGACCGGGTGATATTCGTCAAACCACCTTAACCTCTCATACTAATTTTGGTATGTTAAGGGGTTGATCACGGAAGCACCTAAACGTAAGCGGCTTGATAGATAGATACGCAGCTAGAAGCCAAAAGTGCTTGCGCAATGCAAAAAAATGCTTCGAATTTAAAATACTGGATTGGAATAAATTTAAAACAGGCATTAAAACGCACTTCGCTCACTCACATGCATTCCGTCGTTCGCTCGGCTCGGCACACTCTTATCGCACATCTCGTTCTCAGAGCCAACTTTCTCTCGTCCTTTCTTCGTTGTCGCGCTCTCTCTCTGCCTCCCACCCACCCCAACATCCGAAGCACATCACAGCGCATCAGTGAAGGCTGTGTGCGGTGTAGGCTAGTGTGGTGTAGGCTATAGTGTGGTGTAGCCTACACGGCAACAACTGAATTTCGTAGGCCCATCTTCGCACAGCGGTCACATTGGTTAAGGCGCTCTTGTACTCCGACGAAGATCGTTAGGCACTTATATGCTCCGAGTGCAACCCATCAGTTAGGGCGCTGATTACTCCCCTATGCGTTCAGCGGCGCGACACGATTTTGCTTTACTGCGCATGTGCAACTCAAGCTCACATCGGAACCACTTTCACAATGCGGCACCCCGACTTGGGCATGACACAGCATCCCCGACTTTTTGACACGTCACGTAACTGTCGGACCACGTCGAGAACGTCATTGTATGACAACAGGGCCTCCAGAGAGGGTTGGTGCGTAATGTCGAGCAATCCAAAAGGGCTGACTGTTGAGCGAGTAGGTGCTTTGACGTAGAAACCATCGTGAGCGCGCACATAAACGCAACACACGAGAAGAAACAGACGAGGACAGGCGCGAACTGCAAACCGCTTGGTAGTTTGCGCCTGTCCTCGTTAGTTTCTTTTTGCGTGTTGTGTTTAGTTGCACCCTCATTATGGTTTTGGTGTTTGAGCAATCCACTCAGCTACGTTCGCAAGATACAATAAAAAAAGCAGAGGGAATAGTGCGAATGCTGGCACACGAATATCTGCGCAAAAATACATGTCACGTAGACACTCTTTTCCTTTTAGGTAACATTGAGCCGAAGATATTGCGTAGATGTAGACGTGCTCATCAAGATGCCGATATGCTTTAAATGCAAGAAAACGTCTACCTTTATACGCAGTAGTCGCAGCGAGAAACACGAAAGTTTCGCAATGACCGTCTGACGCTATCTCATAGATCCCCGTATGCATACTTTTAAGTCATTCCCAATTATTGGCAAAACAAGTAACTAAACGTTTAGACTGACTTTCATAGCTTACAACTTAACACCATCAAAAAGCGAAAAGAAAGGCGCATGTTTTATGGGAGTATAGAATTACCCAACAGACTGCTGCTCACCACACAATCTATTTATATAATTGCCCTTTCCTGGTTGTTGCCCTTCTATGACAATCAGACACTCGTATTACATCTTTGTTGGCATCGCCCTGGGCTCACATTAACTAGCTTTCCCTCAGGGGTAATCGATTCCACTCTCGTGATAATTACATTAGTAGACGCTACATTTGTCGTTCAAGGAAGTTATCGTATCAAGCTTGCGTGTTTACAACCTCACAAGAAGCAGAAAAAAAATTTATCTCGCAACGCACGTGGGCGCAGAACGCGCAGTTGACTTTGGCACAGAAGCTTAGACGAGCTCATTTCTAGTTATTATGGCATAATAATTCGCCTTTCAAGTCACGAAGAGTTACGCAAGGTATTTGTTGTTACCTAAGGTGTACAACACGTACAACCTACAGCTCTCACAACGGGCCCCTATAAATACGGCTGCACAGAGCCCAAATTCTACAGACGTGAGTCCGTTCGCCTGGATAGCCTCTCACCTGCAATCGCCGACAAAACCATGATGAAAATGCTCGCGCTCGTTCTGGTCGTGCTCTTTCTCTGCGAAGGTAAGTTCTAGAGAGCGAAGACTGTTGTGGATACTGTCGTAAAGCGGTGACAGGTTTTCAGTTACCTTTCGTCAGCCTAAAAGGGGAAAGAATCATAGCTGCCATGTGCAAACACTATGAAATATCATTCAGGACTTCACTCAATATAGGAAAATAACACGGTAATAAAAAACAGAGAAGAAATTAGGTTCCTCAAATGACTTATGGAGATTTGTTATGCGGCAGTCATGACATGCGCAGTCGAGTTAGCCCACTCGAACCTGGATGGTGAATCCTAAAAGCAATACAGGCGCTCTCGCACCTGTTTGGCTAGAATATTGTTATTATATATCACAAAAATTATTCCATTAGCACCACAAGGTATCTGTGCACCATGTATAGAGATTACCCGAGAATAAACCCAGTAACGAAAAGAACATAATGCTTACATTGCTACGATAAGGCCACGTGATATCAATACGGAATAATAAAAAAAGTAGCAGCTACGTAAACATATGAGAAGTACACTCACGAACAAGAAGGTAAGAATGCACGAACACCTTAGCAATCAGTGTAGCTGGTCGCTTATATAGTGACACGTCATTGGGATATCAAACGAGTGAAGATAGAGAACTAAAGTCGTGGGCGACCTCCATCCTTGTGGCTGGATGTTTCCGGCATATACCTAAATGGAGACACGGTGGTGTACCAGCAGACAATGAGCTGAAGTACTGAAGGCTACACAAAATTACACTCCTGATACGGATATTAAACATGGTTACTACAATATCACTGTGACGACTCGTAATTGGGAGCAAATCAAAGGGCAGATTGGAAGCTTAGATAAATAGGAACCTAGTAAGACTGCATGGAAGCATGGACAATTTAGATGGATAAAATAGTCCCATAAATTTAAAACAAATTGACAGGTAAACGTTTTAAGAACGTCTAAAACATCAATATCTGAATCAACAGTGCCTTCGCAATCAAGAGAGTTCAATGTAAGGCACGACTGACAACAACTGTAGATTAGTACAATATGCAAGCTGCATGACGTAGTAGGGGACCTGAGGACAATAAATGACAAGTATTCATACTTTGAATCACTATTCCAGTGCATGACGAGATGTAATAAAAGGAAACTAGTGCATTTTGTGCTGTTTTTAAAGAAAAAGAAACAATCCCTTTTGTTATGGTGTATAGTGACCGTTTTTGAAGGGCTATAACCAGTTGAATAATTTCCTGTGCCGCATCATCAGCTGCCGCGCAGTAATCAAATTGGTGTCGCGGTACTGTTTCGCCATAGGTACGTTTTCGGAGGTAGTATGTTTGAAATTTTGAAATGTTGAAGTACGAAGGTATGCGAACAATCACAACTACTTCAAGTGCTTTCAAACGGCTCATTCCCTGGCTTTCATTGGCATAAATCAAACAATACCAAGCGACACGAGGTTTCTGGAATCCAGGTTCAGATATTCATACTGATATATTGTTTGCTATCAGTATTTGTTTATCAGGTGACCCTTTTGATGTCCCGTTGTGCTTCGTAGACCAAGGCAGAACTAAAACTTGTCATGCCGGCCACAAACGTACATTCTGAGTTCAGGCACTCACGAATACTTCAATACATGCACATCCGCCTGGTTGAAAGGAACAAGTTATAGACGAAAAAAAACACGGAAAATAAAAATAATTTACTTGCTTTGCAGTATCGCACATGCATACGCAATATTTCAATATTTTGAAATAACCCAAATGCTCAGCAATGCTGTCCGAACCAGGAATTCATGGCGTTGAAGCTACGCTCACTGCGTCTACCCACTTCTAGCAGTGTTGACCTTCTTCCACCATTGGTCTGTTCATGTGGCTTTTCTGCTTGACTGGCTGAGTGACTCCACCTTCGACTGGAGTCGCTTCTATCAGTGTCATCGGTGGTTCGAAAGCTTTCAACGTGTCCCCCTCTTCCCGGTCACAAGGGAAGCCAGACATGAATGTAGAACCTTTTAGCATCTTCACAAAATGTGGGTTGTATAATTGCCCCTGGAGTGCTGGTAGTAGTGTAGCTTCTAGAATATACTCATGTGAACGCAGTCAGTGACCCTTTCTCACCCCAACATATGATCATCCTCATCTGCGTCTACTTCGCGCCCCCATCGCTTATGAAGAACGGCTTTACTCAGCCCCGCTCAAGACATTACACACTGATAATGCTATGTGAAGGTAACACAGATTAGCCGACTACGCTCATGCTCCGTATTTTTTCATCCTCGTGTTGTAAAAAGAAAATCTGTCTAAGTCTATGGTGATACTTCGCGACCGACATAAGTGAATGGGCACTTCTTCGCTGAAGCGTTGGTGTGAAATTTGATTAACGGGACTTCCTTGACACTGGGCTACCGATCGTACTGTACTAAAACAGCTCATTCTTTGTGAATTATCAGAGCATAGCAGTGATTTTCAGATAAGAGTAGAGTATATCATCGGCTCCGTCATGTGATCAGGCGGGGGCGCGCTTTATCGCGTTTTGCAGGACAACTGAACGAAATGAACGTTTACTCACTCACTCGCTCACTCACTCGCTCGCTCACTCACTCACTCACTCACTCACTCACTCGCTCACTCATTCACTCACTCAATCACATGTCGTTGACACCCAATTTTTGTATTTTTAACGCTGTGTTCGCATTTCATGCGGGTTTCTTTTGCGGTAGAGCTGTTCTTATAACAATGCGTCAGAAAAGCGTGCTTGGAGGAAAACTATATACGCCCACCTTTACTATACGATATATAGTGAGAGTAAATTCAGTGCAAACTTTTCTAACGACGATAGTCTTCCTTGGGGACCTTCGGAACAAAAATTTTGGTCAGTCAGTCTGTCTCTACATTTGTCTGTTTGTCAACTCTTAACGCACCGGATACTTGAAACGGTCGACCCCATCCGCAGCGCCCATCAATGTTGCTCAAGCTTCAGCGTTCATACTTGTGATATTGTCAATTAAAAAGCAATTATTGCGCATGTCTAGAGCACCATTACAACACGTATATACTATGCATGTGCGTCTTTTACTATAGAAGGCATACATAAGTAATTTTCAGGACCATAGAGCTTATCACGCTGCCCTGATCATGCAGCGCTTGCACGAAAAGGCGAGTGTTTTTAACGCTTTGCTAAGACAAGACGGTGGTGCCACTTTCCCGTCGCCTTACGTTCTACACCTTATCCCCTCTGAGATGGGCGCGCCCACCCGTCTCAGAGCCACGCGCTTCGTTTTCCAAAAAAGCTGTCAGATGGCGCTCATGTCTCACGTGTGACGTGACCTGGTGCGCTCGTTCGCCTCCGCTGCACGCTCGAAGCACTCTAACGCAGCACCTCCTGAATACAATTCACCAATTTTCTTGCACAGAACTTCAAATAAATATTTAGTTATCTCTCTCAACACGCAAGACTATCGCCTTTCGACGACATTTGCAGATTAACATGCAGATACGGGGCCATTTTTTTTTCGCAGTGATGTCCACGGAAGCAGCACGTGGTAAACCAGCAGGAGCTCGCAATCAAAAGCGAGTGAGGTGTGGTGTAAGTATATGTTTTCGCAACAGTATCACTCAGAATAATGCGAAACGGAACCTCGAATTATTATGGCTTCTAAAAAGCTTCTGTAATGTATAAATACCGATGAGGTTTTGTTTTTATATATATATATATATATATATATATAGTCTAGTAGATCCTCCGTGAGCGGTCACAACGTGGTTTATTTCGACGTTTCGGCCTAGAGTCTGGCCTTCATCAGGAAATATATATATATATATATATATATATATATATATATATATATATATATATATATATATATATATATATATATATATATATATATATATATATATATATATATATATATATATATAGATAGATAGATAGATAGATAGATAGATAGATGAAAATGCTCAAAGTACCTGCAGTACGCTAAGAAAAACTTGCGATTTAAAAATCCCTTAAAAACCACAAGATAATCGGGACAGCTTCGAATAAAGTGTACTGGGGAAAGTGCTTATAAGTTGTGCTTGTACGAGTTACAAAAGCGTGCGCACTTCATTCAGTTATGAGGAAGTACGATTCGAGCCCATCTCACAAACTGTGCTAGGTAAAAGAGGCTCTCAGCAGGTCGCTTATGTTGAGAAACCCAATTTTTCTACAGGTTGTCGGCATTGCTTAACACTGAATAATGCTGGCTAGCGACAAACAAATGAGTGGTATAGGAGACTGTGGGCGGCGAAACCATGAAAAAGGTGTTTATTCTAGGTCATTAAGCCTTGCTCTCGAGCTGCGGATATGAATTTGTTCTTTTCTTGTTTACTCCGCACAAATATGCGCTGCGATGACAGCACTAGAGTGTGCGTCCACATGTACTCGCGAGGTTCGTCACAGCTTTAAAGCGCATTCGTATCTGTACGTTCTATGCCCAGTCAATATGTAAAGTGGCTGAGAATTACCCACGAGAAGGTGATAAACATTTTAAAGTTTATAAACCTATAGCATTTCGTTCTTCACCTCGTGCAGGGAAAGCTGTGTGCACCGGGTGAGTTCTGTGGTGACTTCATCGACCCTCCTCAGTGTGAGTACCTTGCGTCTGTACAGTCAGTCTAGACTTTTCTAGTCTGGTAGCAATGATGAAATGTGGTGCGTTCACCCTGATCGTCCTCATCATCGTCACCATGTTCGTGTCTCCACTGAAGGACAAGAACCTTTAGCCATCATTTTTTACCAATCCTGTTTCGCCCCGTATTGTCTCATTATACGCCTTCAAATAACTTGTTTTTCTCAACTCACAGGTATTTCCATATTAGAACGTGCTCTACACACCTTTTTGCTCGTTTTCTCACTTTGAGCAGCAATAATGACATACATTGCATTGTTCCAGCAGCCAGTGCAAACTGTCAGCACAAGGGTGAGCTTGTGGGTACTGGCGCACGCACTATGTCATCAAAATCAATAGGCGGCTCGTATATGCATTAACAAAATCCACAAATTCAAATGCACCACATCATTTTTTTAGTCCGACGACACATGGGCGTCGACAGGTGGGTTAAAAAGGGGCACTTGCCCTCACCCAAGCTACAACCACTGATATCAGTGTCAACACCTGGGCACTACCCATCTCCCAGCCACAATGAAACTGGTTCGCACCCCCCCAATGACGACCATTCGACGACACCTATACACAGAGGATGCAGTTAATTATGACATTTCGCGACTATTCTGGTCTCTTAAACATAATGATAGATTTGATCTTCGCGTTTGAATTGAAACTATACAAATATAATTTCAAATGACGACATTTAAAACAAGACAACATAGGTTTCTAAGCCCTAAATTGTCCCATTAGAATACGTGATGAATATACGTGCTGTGCGCTTCTCTTTTGCATTGATTTAGAACAGCACGAAAACCGCTTAGTTCACTGGAGCGGCCGTATAGGATAGTATGAGAAATTCAAGTTACCTATTTGCTGATCAGGTTTTGAATAAAATCTTATTTTCTTTTTTAGGTGCTCGGACTGACCCGGAACTTGTTGGATAAAAAATAAATTTCCTGCCCCTCAAGAAAAGTCGGGCGCGACAGATATCTGCACCGGAAAAAATCACACTGGAGGAAGATGGACGGCACTGACCTGTTGACCGACTGAATAAAGTTGTACTTGCAAACAACTGAAAACCAATTGCCACTTCTTACCTCAATAAACACCGTGTTCAAATTGAGGTATAATCCGAACAAAGTGTTGACTTACCGCTTTAAAAATATTCAACAATGGACCCTTTCGTTCAACAGCTCGCTGTTCCAACTGTGGTTAAAGCTGTTCAAGCTGTGGTTCCAACCCTTGAGAAATTTCGGAGGTGGGTATTCTTTTTTCTTTCTCTCTCTCGTTGTTTCTTCCACTGCTTATTTGTTTTTGCCGTTCCAAGTTTCTTTCTTTTTATCCCTATTTCTTTCTTTTTTTGCCCGAGTTTTTCCCCTTTTTCTTTGTCTCTGTTACTATATTTCAGTTTTTATATGTAGTTCTGCATGTGTTCTGCCAAGCCACGAAAGCCTAAGAGAGCCTGCTACAATCCGGCCGCACTTGAAAGACAGCAGGAGAGACATGTGAAGCAATCACAGACTGACGATGATTGCTGATGAGGGTGAATAGCCGTGAGCTTCTCAAAAGCTATTCACTGCTCAAGAATCTGCTCTAATTCAAATTAGGCATGGTGGGCGCGATGCTTGGATAGTGTTCAATAGCTTCTCCCGCAACATAGCCGAACTCTATAGCAATAGCACATGAACACGTCTGTAGAAATAGCACTAACAAACACCAATTTTTAGGTGTAATGGCTCCAAAACACGATAAGATTATGAGAATGTCACAGTAGAGGGCTCGGAAAGTTTTCACCAGCTCGGATTTTGTAATGTACATGTGATACTAAGTGCACGAGCATCGAGCATTTTCGCCACCATTAAAAGTGCAGCCGCGTGGCAGGGAATCTATCCCATGACGTTCAGCAGCCGAGCTCCATATCTACTAGACCAACGCGGTGTAATTTATCAGTGTGCGTTGTGTGACACGTGTGTCACCAATGAAACATGAGTCTCTGGAAGGACACCGAATAAATAACCGCGCCACATCGTCTATGGAACGGCTTATATAGCATGTGATTATCTGGAGGACTGCGTACAGAGCTCTTATTCTGGAAATGTTGCTGAACAGTCATTTCACTGGTGCTGCTGACCAAACTGAATCCATTAGCCAGTAAACCTAGAAAAGGTGGGGTAACGACTTTTGGTTTATCAAAAGAATTGCACCCTTAGAGGGAAATGTTTTCTTCACATCTGTACAGGGTGGGTTCAAATAAGATCGAGCCTGAAGTACTGGCCACTGTTCCAGACCTTTTTTTTATGAAACTCACCGTGAACCAAGACAAAAAGATGGTTTCAAACATTGCTTTGAAAAATAAAAAAAATGGTCCCTGAAAAAATATAACTTGAAAGAAAGTTTTTCTGGCAAGTCCGTCATTTTTTAAAATTTTAACGCCCCTAAGTAATGAACGCTGCGCCTCTGAATAACAGTATTTATTCCCTTTAAATAATAAAATAATAATATATACCATTTTGCGTCCTACAACCATGATATGACTATGAGAGACACCATAGTTCCAGACCATCTGGTGTTCTTTAACACGCACTTAATCTAGCATTTCGCCTCTGTCGAAGACCACCGGGATTGAACCCGTGACCATAGGGTCAGACGCTAAGCCTCCTAACCACTACATCATCGCGACGGACTACCACCGTAAATAAAGAGTGATGTTATGAGACCATTCTCTTTTTATTACTTGCTCCAAAAATCGAGACGAAAATATACACAAACATGGCTAACCGCACATAATACCCGATTTCAGTATTTTATAGCTACAAACAGCTTAAAGAGAGGGTAATAAAACTCGGTACATAAGGTATCACTGCAATACTCTGCTTGATAGGCTATTTGCACCGAGAACAGCAATCTCTTGCCTTACAATTAGTTTATGCGTTCGTCAAAGTCTACTATAAAACCTTGTTTCTTGCGTCTTGCATATGTTTGGGTCATAACAACAGTGCTATACCGTGTCCACGACAGAAGACAAGGCTAAGCCTTAAAGAGCTTTGTCCCTGAAAAGTGAAACTGGAACAGGGTTACCACGTTAGTGGTACTATGATTCGTTGTCTGCTACGTTTCGCTGTTTAGGAGTTGCGCGTGGCTACGCCAATGTGGTGCGGAGGTAGAATATCGCTTTCCCACTTAGAAGGTAGGGCTTCGAGTCGCAGCTGTATATCGACGGTGTGTTTATTTTTAATTGTAGAGTCACTACTTATAACTGTACATTGGTTTTCTTTGCTTTTTGAAAACTAGCTTAAAACTAGTATTGCCACAAAACATGGAATGTGAAGTGAAATAGAAGAAATATTATTCTGAGCTACTTAACCTGCAACGCCACCAGACAGCATTTTATGTAAGGTGCGGCCTTCGGTATTTTCTTCAAAAGGAGACTCGAAACGAGACTTGACGTTTTGCGTTGCTTTTTTTTTTAATATTTAGCATTCCAAGATTTTTTAAGAAAAAAAAAGAAAACCTCTGTTGGACCTTGTTCTTCGCACAATATCTGGATTAGTTCGCAGGATATTATTTTTTATGTGAGATGAAATTGACCATATACAACCTTCATTAGGACAGTACTAGAATATTCATTCGTTGTTTGGTGTCCTCTTCAATTACTTTTACGAAGAAGCTAGAAAGAATACAGAGACTAGCAGCGTGCTTTATTTGTTCAACGAACTGAAGGAAAGAATCAGTCACACTGATGTTACGGAGATGCAACCTAGATATTATTGAGCTACGTAGAAATAAATGTAGGCTGAAAGTATTGTTCCAAATAATGCACAATTAAGTGAAGATAAATAAGCTCAAATAGTTACATTGTCAGGGCAAAAAAAAAAAACCCGAACTAACGACAATTGCGTCATGAAGCTATACCGTACAAATACTGACACGTTTCGATATTCTTTTTTTTCAAGATGTCATGAAAATCTGGAAAAAATTGCCTAAATTGTTGTTTTAAAATATGTCACTGCCTTCGAAAATGCTATAGAAGCGCATTTACGTGATTGCTAAATTATTTTTTTTTTCAGTATTGCTAAATTATTTTTTTTTCAGTACCAAGTGATGTAAGCGACTTCATGTTCATAGCAACTATTTTGAAAAATGACTGTGAATTTTGAATTATTCTTGAATTGTTCTGAGAATGTTGAGTTGTTAATTAAGAGAATGCCAGTTTTCATTGTGAGTTGTCAAGGTATTTAGAAACTTTATGAGCATTGTACATTCTTTATGTATGTCCTCTCTCTTAGGACCCCCCCCACCCACACGAGGGTTATCAGTATTACCAAATAAATAAATAAATAATGAATGAATGCATGCACGTACGCTCATAACATTGCCAATTTATTCAGCAAGCCGGAAAACGTGTCCAGTATGACGCGGAATACAGAGGAATGAAAAAAGTTTTCTCAAAAACTTCATTTTAACGCCATTGTCTGGTGTTATCTTATCCAAGTGGATATTTATCAATGAGAAATAATCAATAAATCCAAAGGAACCAATACGCGTATGGACCACTACGGCAAGCGACATAAACAACGCATGGGTGTGCAATCTGACATGGGCTGAACAAAATGAGTCACAGATGGTTGCAAGGATTGCGTTTTCTTCGTATGATCACTTTTCCTTTAAAACAAAAAAGCAAAACATTGATACAACTGGCTTGAATGAGTCACAGATGATTGCAAGGATTGTGTTTTCTTCGTATGACCACTTTTACTTTAAAACAGCCAAGCAAAACATAGATACAACTGGCTTGAAGCCATGGTGGGTCACCTCAGATAACTTCTCGACAAGGATCAGCGAAATAGGCTCCTCAACGTGGATATACATTGATATCTTGAAGGACACACTTTTAGTGAGATAACGAGGTTTTCATCTTGAAAGGGGGTCTTTATTACACATACTATTGGAAGCAATATCAAGGTTACGTTGGCACTAGACCAAGATGCCGAAGAAATAGCTAGATTTGGCTCGCAAGGTTCACTCAGGTCATATCTTCCTGAAAACGTACTTTCAAACATTACGAAATGCCCTACGAGTGACGCAAAGGTTTTGTTGTTCTTTAATATATATCGACATCCACGAGGTAGCGGCCGCAATAAACAAACAGTGAGATAATAAAGACTACGGCAGACGTGTTTCTGTAGTCCTGGAACACTGCCCTCCTGCAAGCGTCGAGAAATGCATGATCAAGGAACTGGTGCTCGTACGGGTCACACACAGGGTAGCACCAGAGTGATAATGTCTTCTTCAAATTTCTATAGGTAAGCGACAACGCCGTTTGTCAATCTTTGGTTTCGTCAAATATAAAAAAAAATTGCAATACATTGCACACATCAATATTATTAGACATCATAGTAACGGAATGGAACACATTCCCTTAATCGGTGGCATCTTATAAAAACACTGGAACATGGCCACGCTGGTATTAGTACAAGGCATGAAGACCGCTAATAAACCACAGAGACAAACGAAAGATGAATGATGACATGATCAAAGTTGTCCGTCAAGTTTCCTGAATCTACTATGATAGTAACAATAATATATGGGGTTTAACGTTGCAAAACCAGCATACAAGTATGATTATAAAACACGCTATATTGGAGGGCTCCGGAAATTTCGAACACCTGGAAATAATTAACACGCATAAAAATCGAAGAACACGGGCCTCAAACATTTCAGCATCCATCGAAAATGCGGGTGCACCGGCCGGGGTTCAATCCCGCGACCTCCGTGAATGCACTCCTGAGCATGTGCACTAGAAAAGGAGAGGGGAAGTTAATCGTCTATGATTCGAAGAGCTTCAGTGCAAGGGGGTTGAAAAGACCGGGGGAGGGGGAATTCGCCCTCCCTCCACCGGCCCCTATTGACCTATTCAATAACACCGCGCACACACACAATTGCACTCACAACAACAACAACAACAACAACAACAACAACAACAACAACAACAACAACAACAACAACAACAACAACAACAACAACAACAACAACAACAACAACAACAACAACAACTGCAATATTTTTGTTGGGGCTATATAACGTGGAACCTCGGTGATACAAATCTCGCGGGGTCACTAAAAACATTCGTATCATATCAGATTCGCATCGCCAGAAAGTAAGGCTACTTAGCATCCGATAAAATAAAGCTCACGTACGTATTCATTTATTGTTTCTTAGGCTAGCAGCGGAGTCACGAACAGCTCTGGGTGATTGCCAGGGACTGTTTAAGACGTGAACAACATTTGCTCTGGTAAAATTAAAAGCCGGTCCGTGTGTGCGTAATTGATGAATTAGATTGGCTGTGGCCGACGACAGCTGGCAGCCCCTTTCAAATTATTGTATGCTTTTTTGCTCGATATAGGGGCTTAACGTCCCAAAACCACCATATGATTATTAGAGATGCCGTAGTGGAGAGGTCCGGAAATTTCGACCTCGCGGGGTTCTTTAACGTGCACTCAAATCTGAGCACATGGGCCTACAACATTTCCGCCTCCATTGTGAATGCAGCTGCCGCAGCCAGGATTCGATCCCGTGACCTGCGAGTCAGCAGCCGTGTACCTTAGCCCCTATAACACCGCGGCGGGACTGTATGCTTTTTTGCATTTAATTTTTGTACTGCGGAGACCTTTATTTCACCGCTATTTTTTGTAACGTCGCAGTATTACGGTGAAAGACATTTAGCCCTCTGATGCCCGAAATTTTCTTTAATTGAACAACACCAACAAATCTGCGGTACGCATAAAGAAATTATAAAATATGCGAAGCACATTTTCATTAAAACAAAGTATAAGTGATGAGTTGCTGCTGAGCAACACTGAGCCTCTATGGTTTTACTCCACATGGAATGCCTCCCAGCAGTGGCGGCCTGGAATAAGGTGTAGATGCACATTTCACCATATGAGATTGAGATTTAAATGTATACGTCTTAATATTTTAGTATACACCTACCCTGTGCACTGGGTTTGAGTCTGGTAGTCTCGCGTAGCCTTGAAGAAGCATTTCACAGCTAGAAAAGAGAAAATATATTTTGGGTTTAAAAAATGAAAACGATATTTTTAGATTTTTATCATGTAAATAAAAATGGGCACTGTACACGATGCGGACAATTTAAAATAACGTTTCTTCCTTTTCCTTTGCTGGACTGATCGGTGCGCTTGTTCTGGGAGTGACGCAGACGACGATGTGAGGATTATCATCATGATCATCATCATCATCATCATCATCATCATCATCATCATCATCATCATCATCATCGGTTCTCTAAGATGATAGTTTTGTTTCTCTCCCACACTAAAGACATCAAATTTAACTGCTCTTCACACTGTAAATTATTACAATCGCAACTTCCCCTTTCTGCTTGTATTCCCATTAGGGTCCAATGTTGCTCCAGAGCAACTCACTTGGTATCAAGATTTCTGTAATGCAACTTGCGGCCAGACTAATAAGCGTGCCCATAAATGTTTTACAACGCCTTCTAAGTCATTTTTGGTATAACAGAGGTCGCAGTAGCATCCTGTTCCGCTGTAGTCGAATAAATTTCCTTCCATGTGTGGAGCTTTTTTTGCCACCTGTAAGGCGTTGGAACAAAACATTACGAGAACGTGATGCACTTATATTTACGCATTTTTTAAAGCTCAATACGCTCGGTAGTGTTTGTCTCTTACCATATATAGCGCCAGAAGGGTAACCTAGCCGGGTGTGTTTGCTAAATAAATATTTATGGTGTTGTTGCCCCAGAGCAACAGCCGACATCAATGGTTAAGGAGTACTTTGACGCAATAAATGAAGGCAAAAAAAATTCAGAGCCGTGGTTCTACGTTATTTTCTTATCGCGGTGTTGTTGGAGATGTTTTTGGGGAGATAGACAGCCGTGCACGCACAAGTGCGAGCCCCACAGTCGAGTGTGGCGTTCCGAGACCTTCTTGGCCAAGACCACCGTCGTCTTTTATTAGTCTTCGTCCACCTTTCGAAAGAAGTATGATCCACAACTACATGGCCTGCCCTAATCTGGCAGGTACGTGTAAATACAGTGCAGCGACAACAGCATGCGTGACAAAGGTTGATCCCACGTACAGTGTGAATTGATGATATGCGAAGCACGATGATGATAGATATGTCGGGTTTAACGTCCCAGAACCAGCATATGAGTATGAGAGATGCTGTAGTGGAGGGCTCCGGAAATGTCATTCACCTGGGGCTCTTTAACGTGCGCCCAAATCGGAGCGCACGGGCCTACAACATTTCCGTCTCCATCGATAATGCAGCCGCCGAAGCCGGGATTGAATCCCGCAGCCTGCGGGTCAGGACGCGAAGCACGAATGAAGAAGGTTCAATTGTCTCATTAAAATCAGCAGAATAGTACGAGGCGGGCGTAAATTGTGCCGTACATGACTTCCATGTAATGATTATCATGTTTGCACCAGTGATGTACCTTGATCATCCACTCACGTCACGTAACGCCAAATTTGGTATATAAGAAGCTAGCGAAAGGACCGCGAGCGCACTATGAGCGTAGTATGTAGTCATCTTTTGCGTGACACGCATGTCATGATTATCATGTTTGGACGTTTCATTTACTTTAGTCGCGCATTCGCGTCACGTGATACCGAACTTGGTATATTTGAAGCTAGCCAAGCAACCACGAGCGCATCATGAGCGTGGCATGCAGTCATGTCCTTAAATGACACGCATGTATGTCATGATTATCATGTTCGCACCAGCCATATACCTTTATCATCTATTCGCGTCCCGTAATACTAAGTTTCGCCTATGTGAAGCTAGCGAAACCACCGTGAGTGCATCATGCGCGTGACACGTAGTCGTGAGCATGACATGTTGTCCTGTTCATAGGTCACACACATAGCATGATTTCCACGTGAGGGCCTGTCACTTAAGTTCACTATGTCGTACCATATCATGTCATACCATATCAGTTCTGAGATATGTCATGTGAACGAAACCACCACAGGAGCAGCAAGACCTTCACATGTAAATCATGACATTCATGACATGCATATCATGATTTTTTATTACGACTAGTTACTGATGCTCTTTGTACCGTCATATTATGCCATACCCATTTTGGTATAGATCACATCAACAGGATCACAACGACCAGGAGTGCTAAATGTCGTAGGTGGCTATGTAGATAGATAGACAGATACGGTCAAACTCGCTGAAGTTTGCTAATATTTCGCATTAAAAGCAAGAAAAACAAAGAAGCTCTACGCCAGCGCCATCTATAATCTTAACACAAAGACACATGGATGCACACTAGGGCCTCCAAGATTTGTGCACACAATCTCGGATGCCACGAAGCTTATTTGAAGATTTATCGTGGCCACTGTGTAAAAAGCGTATTGGATTACACTGTGATTCTGACGAACTTGTGACGTGGTGCAGGTGCCCGCACTTGCGTTCCCGCGTGCGCTCGTGTTCAGCGACACAGCGCAAAGGACCTGTTCGTACGTGAGCGGTAGCATACCTTCGTGTCAAACGTAAATGTTGGCTCGAATCATTATACTGCCGGCGAATAGGTTTTGGTTGAGAGCAAGGTAAATTCTTGTCACCCGAAAATTCGTATGAGCCTTGGTCGTAGCCCCGAGGTTTCACTGTACTGCAAGTCTAGTTTAAGAAAGAAAAATTGTGCAGGCATCAATACACATATACTACGATGCTTCTGAGTAAGTAATTTCCAAGGCAGGAGCCTCCTAGTTAAGTGCAAATGTTTTTTTATTTTTGTTGTCAATGATCGACTTGCAATGTATTTGACTTTGGTCATGTGTCTGCTTAGCCTGTGGCCATATGGCATCGGCATACCGTGTTTTACTGAGGCGTTTTACGCATAAGTGAAGTTCTACGAATATAGCAGAATCCATCTACAGATACAAAGATGATATAACAGTTAGCATGTTTGCATGTGCACTTTTCTATTTATTGAACATATATACCTATTTTAGTTCTGCGTGTAAACTTCACTAGAGGTTAGTTTTTATGCATCGAAAGTGAATATATTGAACTCAGAAAAGGTGGGAATGAGTTTTATTGGTTGCACTTTTAAAATCAGTAAACTTTCCTCACTGATTTTGGTGCGCAAGGTTGCTTCACAGTACAGCCCCGTGACAACTTATGGAAGACAACTTCAAGGCACTTTGGCCGCTTTTTATTGTTTTTATGTTTTATTTCCTTCTTTTCAGTAATTTGTAGTTAACAATTCAGGGTCATCTTTAGATACAGGTAATATATGAGAAAAAAAAAAACTTATACCACCTCTCCGAAGTGATGTGACGGGATGCGTAGCATTGACGTTGCGCACGGGTGGCGTCTCGGTTTGAACGGCGCTAACGTGGGTGCTGTGGTGAGCGCTGGAAGATTCAATCGATGTGATGGCTGGCGTAGGTCTTTTAGGTGACACCTACATACATGTTCCAGCACACTCGGTTTTGCAAATGCATGCAAGAGAGGCTATTTCTTTGAGGAAAAGCTAGATGTTTACGAGAGAAAGTCATCTTCTTCGGGCATTTCGCAATGACCGATATTCGCTATATCTTGTATTCCGGCTATCTTATGACCAATTTAACCGTAGTTTCCTGTAAAGCATTGATGTAATAAAAATACTTTCACGTAAGAATGGTTCAGTTTACCCTAATTTGATATACTCGAGTTCGACTGCAAAATAGCGTTACATAATTGAGAAAATTGTGTTGGCAACTTAGCGCCTACCAACGGTGCTTCAGCGCCTTACATCAACGCCTTACAGTGCTGCTTCTTGCACCTGCGCGTTCTTCTGCCAGTTTCGCAGATTATTGCTGTTTTACAGAGGTGACAGTGTGTGTGGTCGACCCTCGAGCGATGTAGTTCAAAATGATGAAGGTTGTACAGTGTGCAGACGCTTTCAAACAAGATTGGCACACCTTTGAGTAAGTAGACTATCGTGAAGGCATGACTCATGATTTCTAAAAAAAGCTTTTACAGAATACCAAATAGTATATAAAAGTACAATTTAGATCAAAAAGAGCACTCATGGAGCGCACGCAATATCCCACGGCACCATCTTGGTCTCCATGTCTGTATATTTGCTGGGGCCCTGTTCATCGCATACAAATCTGTATCTGATCACAAGCTCCACCTTTCAAACAATCGCTGCCCGTCAGGACAGAACTATACTCGCGAACAATGTTTCTTAATAGTGAAAGGAAGAATAAGGGGCCAAACTGGGAGTGCATGTTTTTCGCATGAAACTCATGGAAAACAACAACGCTAATTTCAACCAAATGCTGTTTATGAAGAGACTCAGTGTGCAGAAATGTTGTATTCCTATTTGTTTCAATTTATGGAGTCTCATTTCACGTTTTTGCTCTTGTGAAAAGGTCGCACGTTTCACCTGCTCACCTCACAACCAAAATTGCGTTTTCGCCTTCAGGTGAGCGCTCAGTGCCCGCCATCTATTTCGACAACTCGTTGAAGAAACTTGTGAGGAATTTCACTCATTAATGGCTGCCAAACAAAACGAATAAAAAAGAATGCAGTCTTAATATTCGAATGCGCCTGCCATTCATTCGAAGCGCGAGCCGAACCAGACTACTTCGCGGAGGAGTACATGTGTCTTCCATTACATGTGTAGTGGCTCCGCCCATTTAGCTTTCCCTTCATTTTCATACGTGACTACAGCATTCACCGCTGTAGGATACATGTGTCTGACATAAAATAGCGCCACTCGTGCATTTTTGTATACGTATATGTGTGACAAAAGTAATTTTCTGATCGCTGCCCGCTTTTCTCTGGCGCGCTGCCACTTCTCCTCTAGCGTGAAGACCATGGACTTCCTGCGCCGCTGTGTGGAGAAGCAGACAGTCACGCCTTGTTCTGGCTACGCAACCTCGGCGCGATTATAACAGCTGGAGCCAGGGTGAGCTTAGAATCACAGAGGCCGGGGCGTCCACTGCCTTGTACCAATGCTTCTCGAAAGATGGCGTGACACACCGTAATTGTGTAGGGAGCGTTCATGTGCGCACCGCCTTCCACACACACAAAGGCTTCCTATATTTGTGCTTTTTGCTCCAATTTAAAATAATGTTAGGAAGCACAGATTCCCACTTATTTCTGACCGACATAGCGAACAGTAATCCTTTAAATAAACGTGAAACTGAAAACTGTATTGTGTATCTAAGAACTGATGCCATTCTGCTTTGGTCTCATATGAGACTGGCAGTATCGAAATTAAAATAAATCAGTCATTCGGTACTTTTACAATGCAATTCATACCTACCACACGCTCTTGGTGATTTACTTTCTCAAAACCGAAACGCTACATTCCCTATGAAGGTGATAGAGGCCTATAGGCGCCTACATCGCGCCATTATAACCATTTGGTAGAATAGGACACTTCTATAAAATCATAGAGTCAGCCATTATTAGAGTAAATACACAGTATACCATTCTGACGGGCCACTTCAAAGCCAAAGTAGGCAAGAAGCAGGCCGGAGACCATGCAGTGGGGGAACGTGGCAACGGCTATAGAAATGCTAGCGGGGAGTTATTAGTAGAGTACGCAGAACGTAATATTTATGGATCTCGAATACCTTCTTCATAAAACGGGCTAATCATACGTAGACGGGGGGAAGCCTATTGAAGTATGTCTGTCTATGAAGCTTATTTCATTTTAAGTTTCGCGAATAATGGCGAAACTAAAAGTGAAATAGACTTCATTCTGCCTGCACACTGCACACCCAGGTGTCGTACAGGATGTAGAAGTAGTTGGCAAGATCAGATGTAGTGACCTTAGAATGGTAAGAGCTCGTTTTCACCACGATATAAAATTCAAACCCAAAAAATGATACCCAAAAAGCAAATTGATGAACTGGCGGTGAGAGAGAAAGTACAGAAATTCAGAGATTCGATTCAGAATAGATTTGAGGCACTAAACAATATAAGCAACCTTAGCGTTGACACAATAAACGACATTCTTACTAGTATCATTGAGGAGTGTGCAAAGGAAGTTGGTGGTACAGGCACAAGACAGGTCCCTGGGAAACTATTTCAGGAGACAAAAATCTTATTAAGAGACGACAAACCATCAAAGCCTCAAATGTAACCGACAAAATAGAGGAAGTGGAGCTTTCAAAGTTAATAAATAGGCGTAAGGTAACCTACATCGAGAAGTATACCATGGAAAGAATTGAACAGCCTGTAAAGAGTGGCAGACGCCTAAAAGATGCAAAGACAGACTTGAGCATAGGCGAAAGTTGGACGTATGCGTTGAAAAACAAGGAAAGCAATGTCATCATAACCGATATGGATAGGATAGTCGAGGTGGTGGATGAGATCTGCAGAGAGCTGCTGTACAGACACCAAAACAATCAGGATGATATCGTGAGAAACAATAATAGTCTAGAGGAATTCGCCATCCTGCCAGTAACGACAGGGGAAGTACGGAAAGCCCTAGAACGATTGCAAAGAGGCAAAACCACTGGTGAGGATAAGGTAATAGCGGAACTCCTTAAAGATGGCGGATAAATTGTATTTAAAAAGTTAGCCGTTATATACGAAGCGTCTCTTGACAGTAAGTGTACAAAAATCTTGCAAGAACACCCACATCATCTTAATCCATAAGAAAGGAGACGTCAAGGACTTGAAAAATTACAGACTGATCAGCTCACTGTCCGTTCTCAACAAATATTGAAAAATATATAGCTAATAGAATATAGGTGACATTGAAATTCAATCAACCAAAGGACCATGCAATATGTTATATTGGCAACTCCACAATAGACCATATTTATGGTATCATTGGAAATGCGCGGAATACAACCATCCCTATAAAAATCTTTCATAGATTACGAGAAGGCGTTTGACTCACTTGATACATCAGCAGTAATGCATGCACTACGGAGTCAAGGCATCGAGGAAGCCTACATAGCCATACTGAAAAAAAATATTCAGTGGACCCACAGTCATCATGGTCCTCCATAACAAAAGCGTCAGAATCCCAATAAAAAGGGCTGCAAGGCAGGGAGACACGATTCCTCCACTGCTATTCACCGCGCGTTTTAAGGACCCTAGATTGGGAAGAGTTAGCGTCAAGAGTTAATGGAGAGTATCAAAGTAATATGCGATTCGCTGATGACATTGACTTGATGAGTAACTCAGGGGTCGAATGAGTCGAATTACAGCTCATGATTACTGAACTAAACACAGGAATCAGAAAAGTAGGCCTGAAATCAATATGCACAAAACTAAAGTTATGTGCAACAGTCTTGGCAGAAAACAGCTTTTTGCGATGATGGAGGGATGCTAGAAGTTGTAAAAAAATATGTCTATTTAGGACAGGTGGTAATCGCGGAGATGAGCCAAGAGAGTGAAATAACTAGAAGAATACGGATGGGGTGGATCCCACCCAGAAAGCATTCTCAAATTATTATTGGTAATCTGCCTATAAAAGTCACGAGGATGGTAATAACAGCTGCATCTTGCGAGTACTTAACAACGGAGCAGAAACCTGGAGTTTACAAGTTTACAAAAATGATTCAGCTTAAATTGAGGACGACGCATTGAGCGATGGAAAGTAAAGTGATAGGGGTAACCTGAAGAGAAAAGAAAAGAGCAGAGTAGATCAGGGAACAAACCGGGGTTTAGGATATCATAGTTGAAATCAAGAAGAAGAAATGGACATGGCCCGGGTACGTAGCATGTAGGCAAGACGACCGCTGGTCATTATACGGTTAACAGACTGGATTTACAGAGAAGGCAAACGCACGAAGGGGACACAAAGTGAGGTGGGCCGATAAGATTGAAAAGTTCGCTGGTATAACGTGGCAACGAAAAGCACAACCCCGCAGGTTGATTTGCGGTTTATGCGAGAAGGCGTTGCCCTCTAGTGGGCGTATCAGGCTGTTGATGATGATGAAGATGATGATGATTACATTTCCAATGCATTAGGCCATAACATTTTATTAATTTCACACAAAGCATCCAACTTACTTTTTTCTTCAAGGACTGCCCTTGCCACATAGTGTTAGCTTCATGGCTATAACATTCAAGATCTAGCCCATCATGGTCTACTCTGTGTCGATTACAGTGCCATACCCTATGCCTACTCCTAGCATACATCATGGCCTTCAGGCCCTGGTTATTGCCCGGACAGACTGCCACTCCCACCCCTGACAGAAGTTGGAAAGCGCCAAGAGGCCCTGACATAGGAAATAGCTTCTCTCCAAAAGAGCCTCCCTGCAGTTCTGTGCACTGTTGATTTCTGGCCGGGTATACCTCGCTGATGCGACTTCGCGGCGATAATACAAACATATACCCCAACACTAAGACTTAAGGTCGCTGACTTACCCTTGCCCTGACATTGAACTAGATATTACTATTGAGTAATATCAATCGAGCAGACTAATCACTAGAGCATTTCGTGTCCTCCTGTTTAGCATTTGCGCATCAGCAGCTCCAGTGGCCGAATGCAGGCCAAGGCTGTGTATACGTTTTTAGTCCACACGCACCACGATATACGCTGGTTGCATCGTAAATGAATGGTTCAATGTCGCTCCATTCGTTCGTGCATGCATCGTGTCTCCGAAAATATTCGTTTAGGCAGCACACGGTGCTCACGATAGCGTAGATCCGTACAAGGTTAATTATGCGACGAACTGATCTCGAGATGCCACTTATCGTACATTCGAGAGAGCACCCCGGAGTGGGGCGAGCCATCGTACAACTTCCGGCGGCCGTGATAAAAGCGTCTTGGCCGTAGAATCAACCAACACACGTTTGCCGTTCAGTCGTCGATCGCCACTGGCCAGCAAACATCGAGAACGCAACTATGAGGATAATTACGTTCACACTGGCCGGATTTCTTCTTTCGGCAGGTATGTCTCGCAGCTGAAGGCGCGTTGCGTGTCCCCCGTTATTTCTAAACCAGATGTGAATGACTAAGAAACAGCAGTAACGTAACGTTCGCCAACCAATCGTGATTGCTCTAAAATATTGAACAGACCATCATTGCTCTAGATTGCTATTCTTGTTTCTAACATGCCATTTGATGAACGCCCAGTGAAAAATACCCTGCGATGCAGGTCGTGTTTTAGCTAGAGGTCCCCATAAGACCAGACACTACAAAAATTCAAGCTTCAACAATGAATATTTTCACACGAGAAACTACGGAACGGAAATGAACGCGTACTTGCCAATAACTAAAAGATGGCGTTCACTAAACATAAAGTGACCTTAGTGAGTAAGCTTTGTAAGAAATTTTCTCAATGCTACGCTTTCTTGTGTCGGCAGCTCCGACTGGCAGCAACTATATATGTTCCAGTGTGTCTTAAAGTACACGAATTACAAAGGAATTGCAGCTCCCTAAATAGCAGCTGTAAAATAGACTGGAACCGATAGTGCCATTGTAAAATACACGAAAGAAAACTTTACAGACTAGTTGGCGTCGACGCGTACATTATGCATCCTCGAAAGGAGCACGGTTGAAAACAGAAAAAAAAGCTTCCTAGCTGCGGTTCCAGTGCCTGTATCTTCATCGTCTCTACATATTTTCTTGTCCTGCTTGTCCAGCTTATAGTGTATAACAACTAGTCTCCCATGACAAATTGTATTACTGAGGTGTTCGTTTGTCCACAGATTTCACCCGTAAGGTAATCGAATAGACATACTGTGGTGCCAACTATCACAACACTTAAGCAGATGGCAATTTTAGTGACCCTAAATGGACAATTGTTTTGCAGATTTGACATCATATATTGGTATCTTCTAATAATAACGAGTGCAGTGACTATCGACACACCTCTTCAGTGACTCTGACGGAAGCCCAGCGTCGTCCCTTTGGACCAGTACCTCCTCAGCCTAGAAGACCACCGAAACCTTCTCCTCCTGGTAGGCCAAGTACGATTCCGCAGTTTCCTGTCCCGAGTAGACCGGGTGAACAAGACTTTCCTGTTGAGCCGGGCCCCCGATCTGAAGGAGGCGGCAGATTTCCGCGCCCTGGTGGTGGCGGCCATAACTGTGGTGTAAGTGCCCATGTCTGTCTAAATGAATAAGTAAATATGTAACACTAAGCTACCTCTACGCATTCTAGCGTTAACTTTCACCGAAAATATTCCACGAATGCTTTTAGTTTGTAGAATAGTACAAAAAGTTACTTGAGTTATATACTTGTTTCATGTTCCCCGCATAGTTTCCGAACATAGCGTCATAACATTGCAGTATTATTAACGTCGCAGTTCAGAACAACCCTTGTTGATGAATGCACGTCTGAATGCACAAGTTTGTATCACGATACACAATCCGTTTTTATTACTGAGTTTTTCTTCTTCTCTTTCACGCAGGGTCGCGTCTGCCGTGTTGGGCAGCGTTGCGTTCCCCAAGAAGTACATTGTGTCAGAGCTCCGTGCCCGCCGATCTATCGATGCGAGCACAAAAAGAAGCCAAGTCCCCAGCCGTTTTTGTCTTTTTTAGAGGCGACCTTCCTTAAGCCGCGGGACATGCGTCTTCGATAAATGTAGTAAGCAGCCATCTCTCAATTAGTTCTTGAAATGTCCACTAGATGACTGTACCTGTTTATAGTAAATATATTATGAAAAAAAATGTGAGATGGTGGTACTTGAAGTGTTCACTAGATGGACGGATGGACAGATGGACAGATGAATGGACATACATACATACATACATACATACATACATACATACATACATACATACATACATACATACATACATACATACATACATACATACATACATACATACATACATACATACATACATACATACATACACTACATACATACATACAGACATACATACATACATATATACATACATACATACATACATACAGATGCTTGGTAGGGCAGACGAACATATGGACACAGGAATATACGGACGGACGAATGGACGAATGGACAGACAGACAGACAGACAGACAGACGATTCACGGTTTAACAATAAAACCCTCCGAAGCTTCACCCCACTCATGATCATTCACTACGCAGATATGCTGTCACTTTTTTATTCTAACAGGAAATTCTTAATTCTTTCCATGCGTACTGATAGTCACCATGCTAATTTACGAAACTAAGCTCCTGCTAAAAGGGCTAAAATGTGCGCCGCTCTAAAATTTCTGATCCCGTAGAAGATTATTTGCATTTACCACAAATGGAAGCTTAATTCTTGTGCTATCATGGTGAGATGCAAAATACATCAACACTTTCTCCCTCACTCACCCTCTCACTCACTCACTCACTCACTCACTCACTCACTCACTTACTCAGGCTTACGCCCACGACTAAGCCACATACGCCGGTTGTCTCATGCCTATGACCATAGGCATGTGCAGGAGGTGCCCACCACCTCCCCCATGTTATCTAAAGGGCGGGGGGTGCAAGGACAGTCCCATCCAATCACATAATAAGGAGGGGTCGCTGCAACGAACCTTCGCCCCCACCCCCGCTTCAGGCCTTAAAATGATTGTGTCATACAGACAGATTAGAGGTTCCACCTACAAAAAACACCATGGTTCACAATTTGTTTAAGAAATATATTTGCCTAGTGTGCAGGAAACGTTTCAGGAAGAGGACAAATAAGACAGAGGATTTTCATTTCGAGGTTGAAATACGATGGTCTGGTGCATGCGCCATCGTTTGTTCCTTTTTTCTGTGTGTCATCTCTTTGTCCTCTTCACTGTGTATATATATTCCGCTATATGTGCAACAAAATAGGTTGTAAGTGTGCGCTCAGTCCTATCCGTATTTTTTTCTATCTGTCCTGCCTGTCCTATCAGAAGTGTCAACTACAATTCGAAAGCATTGATTCGTTTGCACGCAAAACACAAGCTTGAGATACTGCAAAGATTTTTCTTTGAAAATGAAGAACGCCGCCGCATTGAACGACTTCGTGAGCATAAAGGTTGAAGTAAGTGTGGCGGCTACAACAAATGTGTAATTACTGCTTCCCCATTTTAGTGATTTCATACAAACAAAACTTTTCAAGCGCGCTTTAGCGTAAACATTAGAAGGCGCATCTATCTATCTATCTATTGTCACGTACCAAGAGCCGTAGAGAAGGGACAGGAACAGCGGGGCAGAAAGACACGAGCGTGTATCTTCGAAACGAGGCGCTAACCACACTTCTTCTTCGTTTTCCTTGCCCTTTTCGGCTCGCTAGGGCTTGCCGGCTCACAACTCTAGGTGGCATTATTCCCCCTCCCATTAGAGCATCGACCCGATGCTCATACACAAGGGGGCAGCAGGGTCGGTAAGGGGAAAAAAAAGAGAAATGGTAGCTATAGTGCACAGGGCATATGCAGGTGCAAAAAAAATTGTCTGAGGTTGGTCATAAGAGAAAAAAAAAACCATTAACAGAGTTCACAGTTCGTTCGAGACCCAACGGGCAATGTAAAAAAAAACGAAAATGTTTGCTGCCCGGGCATAATAAGACGAGTATCACCGCGTAATATAAGGTTTTAGGCGGACGACATGCACAATCTCTGTTCGTGGTGAGTGGCGCTGTGTCGTTGCCGAGCCTCCGTCTGGAATAACTTCATAGTTGACCTCGTTCAACCGCCGTAATACTTTGTAGGGTCCAAAGTATTTGCTCAGGAGTTTTTCGCTCAGACCTCGCCGTCTAACAGGAGTCCAAACCCACACTTGGTCGCCAGGTTGGTAGGAGACTTGTCGGTGGTGGATATTGTACCTTCGGGCGTCTTTACATTGCTGCGATCTTATGCGCACGCGAGCTAATTGACGTGCTTCCTCTGCACGCTGAATGTAATCGTCGACATCGGGAGTTAGTAGCTCGTGCTGGTCGATGTCACAAGGAATCATAGCGTCTAGTATGGTTTGCACGTCTCTACCGTAAACGAGGCGGAAGGGTGCGAACCTTGTCGTTTCCTGGGTTGCGGTGTTGTACGCAAACGTTACGTATGGCAGGATTTCGCCCCACGTTTTATGCTGCACATCCACGTACATAGAAATCATGTCCGCCAGCGTTTTGTTCAACCTTTCTGTTAAGCCGTTACTCTGGGGGTGGTATGCGGTTGTCTTGCGGTGGTTCGTGTAACTGAGCTTGAAGATGTCGTCCAACAGTTTTGCCGTAAACGCTGTCCCTCGGTCAGTGATGATGAATGACGGGGCACCGTGACGAAGCACAATGTGGTGCATGAAAAACTGGGCGACTTCAGATGCTGTACCGCGTGGCAATGGCTTCGTTTCAGCATAACGCGTCAAGTAATCAGTGGCGACGATGATCCACTTGTTTCCGGAGTGAGACATAGGAAACGGTCCAAGAAGGTCCATCCCAACTTGGTCAAAAGGCGTACGCGGTGGATCGATGGGTTGTAAGAGGCCTGCAGGCTTCACATTTGGTGACTTGCGACGCTGACATTCGCGGCATCCTTTCACGTAGCGTTTGACACAAGCTGCGAGTTTTGGCCAGAAATATAGCTTTCGAACCCGGTCGAGTGTCCGTGAGTATCCTAAGTGGCCGGATGTCGGCTCATCGTGGCAGGCTAATAGGATGTCATCACGAAGGTCATGAGGGACGACTAGAAGATAAGATCTGCTGCCAACACCAGTGTTTTTCTTGCATAATATGTCGTGTCGTAAGCAAAATGACGGCAACGTACGGGAAAGGGGACGAGGAACAGACGCGGTGCTGCCTTCTAAATGATCGATGATGGGTCTTAACTCGCGGTCCGCTCGTTGCTTACTGAGGAGGTCCGCCCCACTGAGAGTCCCCAGGAAGGTGCTGTCGTCTTCTACAGCTGTATGGTCGGACTCCAGAGGTGCTCGTGATAGCGTGTCGGCATCTTCATGCTTTCTACCCGACTTGTATACAATGGTGATATCGAACTCCTGAAGTCGCAGACTCCATCGTGCTAATCGCCCAGAGGGGTCTCGGAGGTTAGCCAACCAACATAAAGCGTGGTGATCACTCACAACTTTGAATGGGCGCCCATATAGATAAGGCCTGAACTTTGTAATCACCCATATTACCGCGAGACATTCCTTCTCTGACGTTGAATAGTTGGTTTCGGCACGTGATAGAGTGCGGCTACCACGAGGCGCTAACGAGGCGCTAACCGAGGCGCTAATAACTCACCACCACCGAACCTGGGTGGTGGTGAGTTCGTCGAAAGTCCGCGTAGTCCAAGTTGCCGGTAAGAACAGTGTCGGTAAAGATGCCCAGCTTCGCCACAGTAAAAGCAGAGAGGACGTCGATCAGGCGCACGCCAGACGTCTGATTTTCGTGGGATCGGGCGAGGTGCGCTGTAATATGGCGCCGCTTGGACCGTCTGCAGCATGGCTGGGGCCACGGTGGGATGCGGGATTGCGGGTGTTACAGGTTGCTGCAAAGCTTGAGCATACAACATGCGGGGGAAGTCACCGGGTGGTTGATAATGCCGCATGCAAGATGGTTCTCTTAAAGCTTGCGGAACTTCGTCTCGGACAACGCTGGAGAACGAAGAGGTAGGGGGCTGCGAGGGCACTGACAGCTTCTGGAGTTCTTCGCGGATGACTGAACGTATGAGCTCTCGGAAAAAATCCATTTGGCCACCGAAAGCTCCAAAGTAGTCCGTAGTTGAAGCATTGACGTGCCGCTCGTATGACGGGGCCCGGTGCCTAAGGGTGCTTTCGATGGTGACAGCTTCCGTGAGACTGACACAGTCTTGGGTGGACTGCGTACAAGCCCACCGAAAAGTTGCTCTTTCACCCCGCGCATGAGGTACCGTACCTTCTTTTCTTCTGGCATGCCGGGGTCAGCTCGGTAGAAGAGGCACGTCATTTCCTCGACATACATCGCAACCCCTTCATTTGGTAGTTGTATGCGGGACTGCAGATCGCGCTCAGCTCTCTCCCGACGGTCAGGGCTTGCATATCTCGCAAGAAGTCGGCGTTTGAAGTCTTCCCATGATGTAAGAATACCTGCCCGGTTCTCGTACCAGACACGTGCGCCGTCCAAAAGACTGAAATAGACGTACCGCAGTTTGTCTGCGTCGTCCCACTGGTTGTGCACGGCAACGAACTCGTAATGAACAAGCCAATCTTCCACATCCTCAAGTGCAGTGCCATGAAAAGGATTTGGCGTTCGCGGTGTGAGTAATGCTATGTTCACACTACGGTCGTAACGTGCGTAACAGCTCGTTCGGCGTATCGAACGCAACGGCTATAAAAAAGCGTTACCGCAGTTATGCCGATACCTTTGTTCACATTTACAGCTACGTACATTACGATTTTTACGATAGGCCAATCATATTTGTCGCTGTAGAATCGACGTCACTAGCGGTCCAATATGGCTCCCATCAACACGCGAGCGCTGGCCGAGTTGGAAGAAATTCACGCTCAAAATGAGCATATAGTCGTGTATGCAATCACGCGAAGACGGCGAAGGCGACAGAGAAGAGTTTGGGTGCGCCAAGTATTCCTCGACAGGGCCGTGGATGGCGACTTTCACAACCTTCTCGTCAAGCTCCGACTTGGAGACGCTGCGATGTTTCATAATTTCATGTGCATGTCGCCCCAGCAGTTCGAATTCCTTGAGAAATTAGTGAGACCACTCATCGAACAACTTTTTACACACGTTGCGAGCAAACAAAGCCAACCCAATCGTCACCGCGGAATGGCGAAGTAGCACTTCCCGCGCCGGCAGCTACCGCCATCGCCTCCGCGATGCTGCTGCAGCCGGGAGGACGGAAGTCCCGTCAGGTCTCGTGACCGGTTGTTGAAAACCGAAAGCTGATTGGTCATTGGCTGTGTCGTAACGGTCGTAGTATCGCAGTCGTAAAAGTTGCCTAGCCTTTAACACTCTCACCCACGATTTATGCGTTCGTTGCGAACGTTGGTACCTTTACGTTCACAGTCTGAACTAGACGCATACGCTTGTTGTGCTTCCGCTTACGCGTGTTATGAAAAATCGACGCCTTACGACCGTAGTGTGAACGTAGCTTAAGGTGCAATGGAGCGGCGTTGTGCCGTTCTTACCGGTTGGGTTGGTGTCGGCATGGCTGGTCGGAGCTGCCATGTTGTTTGCGAGCAGTCCAAACTCAGGGGATTGCCCTCGGATCCTTCTGCTGGCGCGGTGCACAGGAGTGACCACCGGTACGACGCTTGTGTTCCTGGTATGTGGAGGAGTAGGGTGCATAGATCACCCAGCACTTCCACCACTTTATCACGTACCAAGAGCCGTAGAGAAGGGACAGGAACAGCGGGGCAGAAAGACACGAGCGTGTATCTTCGAAACGAGGCGCTAACCACACTTCTTCTTCGTTCTCCTTGCCCTTTTCGGCTCGCTAGGGCTTGCCGGCTCACAACTCTAGGTGGCACTATCTATCTATCTATCTATCTATCTATCTATCTATCTATCTATCTATCTATCTATCTATCTATCTATCTATCTATCTATCTATCTATCTATCTATCTATCTATCTATCTATCTATCTATCTATCTATCTAACTATCTATCTATCTATCTGTCTGTCTGTCTGTCTGTCTGTCTGTCTGTCTGTCTGTCTATCTATCTATCTATCTATCTATCTATCTATCTATCTATCTATCTATCTATCTATCTATCTATCTATCTATCTATCTATCTATCTATCTATCTATCTATCTATCTATCTATCTATCTATCTATCTATCTATCTATCTATCTATCTATCTATCTATCTATCTAGCCATCTACGACTTTTAGCTCTCCTGGCCGTTTCAATATTGGTATCAATACCATACTTTGTATGGCATAACATGAGTGTATGGCGAGAATAGATGACTAGTCAAACCATAAAAGTCATCACATGCGTGTCATGAATGTTAAAATTCGCGGTCTTATTTCTTTTGCAGTGGTTTCGTTTAGATGACATATTGGAAACCTGGTTTTTATTTTATAATTGATACGTGGGGTTTAATGTCCCAAAACCACCATATATTTATGAAAGACGCCGTTTTGGAGGGCTCCGAAAATTTTGACCACATTGGGCTTTTTAACGGGCACCAAAATCTGAGCACACGAGCCTACAGTATTTTCGCCTCCATCGAAAATGCAGCCGCCGCAGCCGGCATTCGATCCCGCAACCTGCAGGTCAGCAGCCGAGTACCTTAGCCACTAGACCACCACGGCGCGGCTATCGAAAGCCTGGTATAGAATGACATGCCTTAGGCGCGAACACAAGCGACAGACCATAACGTGGAAACCATGACAAGACTGTCATGTAAGTGGTAACTATACACGCTACGCTCATGGTGCGTTCGCGGTCGTTTCGCTAGTGTCACATATACCAAATTTAGTGTTACTTGACGTCAATGGATGACGAAGGTATATGACTGGTGCAAACAAGTTAATTATGGCATGCGTGTCATGTAAAACACGACATGCTACGCTCATAGCGCGCTCGCGGCTGTTTCGCTAGCTTTCCATGTATCAAATT
This sequence comes from Rhipicephalus microplus, assembly GCF_043290135.1. Classification (NCBI taxonomy): domain Eukaryota; kingdom Metazoa; phylum Arthropoda; class Arachnida; order Ixodida; family Ixodidae; genus Rhipicephalus; species Rhipicephalus microplus. The sequence goes on from NW_027464636.1 coordinate 1,596,833, forward strand.
TGATATTGCGTGAGGTGAGTGAACGATGAAGGTAAACAACACGTCCAAACATGATGATCATAATATGCGCGTCATGTAAAATACGACTACATGCTACGCTCATAGTGCGCTCGCAGCAGTTTCGCTAGCTCCACATATACGGAATTTGGTGTTACATGACGTCAATGAATGACAAAATATATGACTGGTGCAAGCATGATAATCCTGACACGCGTGTCATGTAAGAACATGACAACATACCACGCTCATAGCGCGCTCACGGTCGTTTCGCTAGCTACACATGTACTAAATTTGGTATCACTTGACGTGAATAGACGACGAAGGTAAATGACAAGTCGAAAGTTGATAATAATGACACGGAAGTCATGTAGGGCATAATTTACGCCCCCCTCGTAACGTTTTGCTAACTTTAAAGCCATATATCAGCCTTCCTTACTTGTGCTTCGCATATTTCGGGTTTCAACTGTAAGTGTGACCTGCTATCCTTTTTAACGCGACAGCGTTAGAGAGCTCGTGTTGCAGAAATTCTGCCGTCGGCGTCAGCACCGTTGGTTGTAAGCAAAAATCATCCGTGAGTGAAATATTGAGAGAGGAGCAAATAAAATATGGAATAAAATTTTCGGTCCCATTGAAGATCGAAACCGGGCCGTTCCCGTGGCAAGCAGGTGTCCTACCACAAGGCCACGATGTTACTTGCAGCTGATTCGAGAAAACACACTACATAAATGCCATGTAGTGGAAGGAGTCTCCTTAGCGCATTTTGTTTGACAGGTTTCACGATGAAAATGAGCCCATTCGGTGATTTGTAGGTGCATTTGGGAGGCCATCAAGCTACGTCATAAAGGCCGGGTTAGTGCAGCCATCACTGCTAAAAACAAACAGGAAGTTTCAAACAGTTCTAAAACGGAGAACTATATACGTCCATCTAGCAGAAAACATATTGTGACGCACCAAGAGCCGTGAAGACAAGACAGGAACAGCGGGGGCAGAAAGACACGAGCGTGTATCTTTAAACGAAGCGGTAACACACACTTCTTCTTTGTTCTCTTTTATCTTTTTGGCTCGCTAGGGCTTGCCGGCTCACAACTTTAGGTGGCATTATTCCCCCTCCCATTAGAGCATCGACTCGATGCTCATACACAAGGTGGCAGCAGGGCCCACAAGGGAATAAAAAGAAAGGGAGAACCGATACTTATAGTGCACAGGGCATATGCAGGTGCAAAAAAAAAGAAAAATGTCTTTGGTTGGTCATAAGAAAAAAAAAACATTAATACAGTTCAAAGTTCGTTCGAGACCCTATGGACAACAACAACAACAAAAAAAGAAGAAAATGTTTGCTGCCCTGACAGAATAAGTGGAGTGGGCGCTGATCGGTGGAAGATCTTGCTGTACAGCTCATCGGCCACTTGCTCGCTTGCTTACTCTGGGGGTTTGGCTGAAATCTGAGTAGCCACTACTGAATTTCTTCTTGGATAGGCGTATCTAAAGCCTTAGCATTGATTAGCTAGTACCCTTCTGGCTAGTCAATCCAGACAGATGCCGCTTTCTTCGCCTGGACCAGGGACTTATCTCTGGTCTGCTTCTCTTTCACCGCAGGAGCTACCAGTGGACCAGTTCCTACGCAATGGCGTCGCTTCCGTTCCTGTGGCCCTAGTCCCAAGCAACGACGGAGTCATTAAGATGAAAAACCCTAAGTTGATCCAGTCGGAACTCAAAGCAGCGACAACTCACTATCACACCATCACAGAGGTCCGGCAGTTTGGCAAGGGAGGCATTGTCTGCTTTTCTCCTGACCAGCTCTGTGTCAAAGACTTACTTAAATGCTCGATGTTTGCTACCAATCCGGTGAGCGCCTTCATTCCTCCTCACCTAGCATGCGTCAGAGGTATTGTCCGAGGCGTAGACATTAACATGACTCCAGCTGAGGTCCTAGAGATGTTCTCTGAGGCAGGTGCAATTGCAGTTTATAGATGCTCACGAGTTGTAGAACAGACAAAGATCCCTACTGAGTCTGTAATTGCCACATTTGCCGGGTCGATTCGCCCCACTGAAATCAAGGCGTGGCCTTTAATATTCAGAGTCGAACAGCTGTCACCTCGTCCCCTCCAGTGTCAGAAATGTTGGCGCTATGGACACACTTTAAAAGGATGTAGGTCAGCTCCCAGATGCCGAAAATGTGGTGAGGCACATACTGCAAATGAATGCAATTGTACTGAAGAAAAGTGTTGTCTTTGTCATGAGCAGCACTGCGCAGATAACGCTAATTGCTCAGCCAAAGCGCGGGAGACTCAAATTCTGGAAATTGTTGATCGCAGACGCTGTTCACGAAAAGACGCCATCGCTGAAATTCAGGCAAGAACCCAGGGATATGCTGGTGTTGCAGCCCGACATAATGCAACTTTAGAAGCTTCTCTTTCAGTGTCCATTGCAGACATGATTGAAAAAGCGATGGAGAAAGCTATAGATCGCCTGGCCACCACCCTTTGTGACTCCTTATCTCATATTGTAGCCACTCAGTTGACGCAAATATATGGGCCACAAAGAGATATGAAGGATACTTCCCAAGACAACGTAACTCTCCCACCAAGTGAAGCAGACGCAGAGTCATCTCCTTCAGAAGTACAGGCTGCAGGGCCCTCTTGTACAGACAACCAGAGGATAAGTGAAGACATACTAGAGGATGGTCAGGATTCTGAAGATATGGACATGGACATCAAATCCCTAAAGCGCACTCGATCACCTGTCTCCAAAAACACTGGCTCTTCAAAACATTCAAAAAACAAAAAATACCAGAAGGAGAACCTATCGAAGAGCGATTTTCTTAAAGACAGCATTTTAGATAAGGTAGTTGCCGAAACAATTCTGTCAAAATGATAGGTTCTATCAAAATTCTTCATTGGAACTGCCGATCTATTCATTCAGCTAGTACAGATTTATTGTATTTATCTTGTAAATTCAATCCAGACATTATTGCACTGCAAGAAACGTGGCTGTCAGCACATAATTCGTTTTACCTACCTAATTTCCGGTCTTTTCGCCTGGATCGCCCATCCAAAGGTGGAGGTTTAGCGTTCTTTGTCAATAATAAAATTAGTTCAAAGATCAAAACTTCGTACAAACGTATATCCCCCGAATGTGAAATTTTCGCCTTAGACATCACCTTGCCTGGATGCTCTCCCTTCTCTCTAGTAAATCTTTACTTTCCTCTGGGTGTACAAGACACGCGATGTTTAGACATGGCTGTTAATTCGTGGTGCACAGAAAAAATTATGGTTGGAGATTTTAATTCTCACCACACTAGTTGGGGTTTTAGGACTGATCAATGTGGACAACGCTTGTGGGACTGGTCTATAGACCATAATTTATCATGCCTCAACGCTAGAACTCCCACATTTATCCGAGACCGATCCCGCTCTGCCTTAGATTTGAGTTTTATAAGCTCGGGTATTTCTAGCGTATCTTGGACTACTCTAGACTGCGCCACCAACAGTGACCATTTACCAGTACTGTTTGAAATTTCTTGCCCCATTATTCCATCTTGCTCCCAAGCTCGAACCTTTATCAATTATTCCAAATTTAAAAATGACCTAGAAGTTGCTTTGACTACTCCCACTGAAGACAACGATGAAAATAAAGCCATGAAATTAAGTGCGGTAATTAAAAGAACGTTCAAAAAAGCAGAATTTTCTATTGAGTCTGATACGAGAAAGCCTTGTAGCCAGTGGTGGAATTCTGAGTGCTCTCGTGATCATAGACGACGACAAGCAGCTTGGAAGCAGCTAATTCATAATCAGTCCCCCCAAAATTGGGCAGATTACAAGTTTATTGCTGCTACATTTAAGCGCACCGTGGCTAAAGCTAAAGAAGACTATGACAAAAAACATTTCGACTTTCTTTCCAAACCTAGAAATAAGAAAGCGTTATTCCGATATATGAGATCGCGCAAAATTCTGCCGTCTCTAGCTAACTCTGATTATGACAGGTTATCGACGGAAGAAATGACTAATTCGTTGGAGACAATCGGAAGAGGTCTAGCTAACAGATTTTCGTCGACTTTGACAATCAACTGGCAAAAGTCCTCTATAAAGACTGACTACGAAAAAGTGACATTGTCCGAAATGTCAAGCGTAATTAGAAACTTACCCTCTTCGGCTCCTGGTCCTGACGGTATAACAGTTCCTATGATTAAAATTTTATTCCAGATATCACCCGGCGACGTCCTCAACCTTATAAACTATTCCTTAAGCAATGCCTGGATACCACATGACTGGAAAATAGCTAGAGTGATTCCCATATTAAAAAAACAAGGGTCAGGTTTTAACATTGACAACATCAGACCAATCTCTCTAACATCTCACCTGATCAAAATTATAGAGAGAGTTCTCAATAATAGAATAAAAGTTTGGATGGCTAACAAGCTAATATTGAAACCATTTCAAATAGGTTTTCGTAGCGAATGCTCAATTTGGTGTGCTCATGCCGACTTAGAGAGCCGAATACAGCTTGCCCGAAAAAGACGACAATACGCGGTACTAGTAACACTAGACATAGCTAAAGCTTATGATAGCGTTGAGCACTCAATTTTATTGAACTCGTTACACGAATGTGACTTTCCGCGATATATTGTTGATTGGGTAGCAGAGTTTCTAAAATCGAGAGAATTTTATTGTGCAAAGGATGGATGCCACTCATCTAAATTCAAACAGCAACGTGGAGTACCTCAAGGGGCGGTCCTATCTCCGCTGTTATTCAATGTGTTGATGAGCTCAATTCCCATTGAACGAGATATCACTGTCTACATTTATGCAGACGACATTGCATTTTTCGTTGCAGACAGTGACATTTATTCTTTGCATCAAAAATTGCAAAAGTACATGTATTCTCTTGAAATTTGGCTGCATTCAATTTCATTGTCTCTAAACATCAGTAAAAGTGCGCTCCTGGTGTTCCCTATAGCAGATTCTATTCAAATTTCAGTACTTTATAATCAGGAACCGATTCCACAAGTAGAGTCTATCAAATATTTGGGCATTATTTATAACGAGAAACTTAACTGGAGCCCTCACATAGACTATATCGTGGCAAAGGCACAACGAGCATCAGGCTTATTGCGAAGGTTGAGCAACAGAAAATATGGGTTACGTAGACACACCTTATTAATGATATATAAAATGTACATGCGCCCAATACTAGAATTTGGGTGTATATTATTTTCGGGTGGCCCTACGTACAAAATTAAACCGTTAGTTCTATTAGAGCGAGAAGCGTTACGTTTGTGTTTGCGACTCCCCAGGTATGTCGCTATTAATGTACTATATCAGGAAGCTCGCATACCAACTATTCTTTGCCGATTCCGTATCCTAACTGTACAAACATACTTGAAATTTTACGGCTTATCAGCGAGACGGTCTGCATATGCCTTTATTAGTGAACCCGACGCCTTCTTCCTCGCTCACTGGCCACGCTTTCGTACTCCCCAGATTATTTTTGTACAAAAGAAACTGGAAAGCATAAAGGTGGATATCAGATCGGTAATTGGAACCAAAGCATTAAATCACAATATTACGATAGAATGTGATGAAATTTTTCCCCCACTATCTAAGTTTCAATCTTCGAGTTACTTAAATGACAGGTTAGAAGATTACATAGCTCATGCGGAAATAAAGAACATAATAGCCACAGACGCTTCTGTGAATAAAGAAAAGGCAGCAGTAGGAATCGTCTCAGATTACCTCGGTTGGTCATTCTCGGTAAGACTACCAGACTTCACTCCGGTTTTCGAAGCTGAGCTCTTGGCTATTATTTTAGCGCTACGAAAACTTCCTTCAAACGAAGAGAGTGCAATGATAATTACTGATTCTCTTTCGCTGTGTACTACTCTCACAGCTTCAGAACAATCAAGAGCTCTAGCGACATTACAAACATTAGTTCCACCTCATGTGAAGTTCCTGAAGTTAGTCTGGGTCCCGGGACACTGTGGCATACGGTTGAATGAAATGGCCGATTCACTATCTCGAGCCACACTTGATGGCCCTGTGATCTCGGTACTACCAGAATCGGAACACATAGTGTCGATCAGATATAGAAAATTGGCTATTTATACGGATATGATGGAAAATATTACTAAATATACGGACTATCAGCACCTTACATATCCCTGGAAACCTCAGTGGAGTCAATCTAAAAAGTTAGAAGTTATTTTAACCAAATTTCGATGTCGTGTCCCTCCATTAAACTTTTACTTGCACAGAGCTGGTCTGGCGATATCCCCCCTGTGTCCATTTTGTGAAGAAACGGAAACAATAGAGCATTACTTTATAACATGTAAAAACTATTCATTAATTAGGAAAAGACTTTTAATTGTTCCGTTTCACGCAGTAGGATTAAATTTAACTGCAGATAATGTTCTAAGTTTCGGTGCCTTTAGCTTGGGACATTGCCACAGGAGCGTATTCGATGCTGTATGCAATTTCATTCGAGAATCAAAGCGCATGTCATAATGATGCCTGCTTAAATATATTTCTGACGACACTTGTCTAATTTTGAATGAAATTTGCATATTCATTTGATTGTGACCGGGTGAGATAAGCTCGATTGTCTGGTCTACTCAAAATTTCTGTCTTACACTGTAGTATTACCTCACCTTTACTCTTCTTGATTCAATCTTCAATTATTTGTTTAGTTTAATATTCTTTTTCTAGTTAATTATTCTTTTCTATTATATCATTAGTTTTTCATTTAGGATAAACCTTTTAGTAGATCTCATATAGGCTACTTCTAGATTTCATGGCCAATCCCCCATAGTGGGTATGTGCCAGTGCGAAGGGGCAACAACAACAACAACAACAACAACAACGACAGAATAAGGCAAGTATTACCGCATAAAATAAGGTTTTATGCGGACGACATGCACAATCTCTGTCTGACGGATTCTCGATGAACGTGCAAAACAGGCGTGGAATTCTATCAACAGGTCGTTAAGCCTTCGTTTCTTTTCACCAGAAAGCGTTGGATTTACGTCGACACACTGGAGAGGTGCTTCGAAATTATCGGTCGCCTCGGAAGCAAAACCCTCAGTTACATTGGTTACTGGGTAGGCATAGGCGATGACAGTACCAGTGAAAAGGTGTCGGCGCTCGTAGCTGAAGTTTGTAACAAGAACCTCGCAGTGGCTAGCCTGGAGATCTATTAGGCTTCGTGCTACGCAGACACCTTTGGAAAAGAGCAGGGATCGATTGCTTTCTGCCACCATTTCACCGTGTGCTGATTCGTTACACGCCACTTGAACCATAACACTTGAGCGCGGTGGTATCGTCACATCATCGTCAATTACACGCAGACATACTCGATCGTGACTGGGATTATGCTCTGGGGTGGCGCTTTTTGTTGAAAACGTGAGGAGGCGTTGTCGAATGTCGATGATAGCACCATGCTCCCCCAGGAAGTCCATGCCAATGATCAGGTCTCGAGAACACTGACAGAGAACGCTCTAGCTGACAACAAAGGTAAAACCAAGAATATGTATTCGTGCTGTGCAAACGCCGAGTGGCATGACGATGTGCCCACCAGCAGTACGAATTGGCCTGAGGTTCCAAGGCATCGTGACTTTCTCCAGGAGAGCAGCCTGTTTTTCACCTATTATTGAAAAATTAGCACCCGTGTCAACTAAATCACTGACTTTGCGACCGTCGAGCAGCAGTGGAATGTCTAATGAAAGCTTTGCGGAACCAGCTGGTGTCGTCGTTGTCGGGTTATCGTCAGTTTGCGGAAGCGTCGGTAGGAGGCCTTGAGCTTGTCCAGTATGAGCGGCCTCGTCCTCGAAGGTCGCTGTGGTTAGTTTTCCCGGCGTGGACTGGGTGACCGACCCTGCGCCACGCTCGAATAGGTACGGCGATTAGGATAAAATCACCGTGGTGACGGGGAGCGTGACTGGTGCAAGGACGACGAAGTTCCGCGCTGCTGAGCCACATACTCTTCAATTTCAGGGGGCCGCTGACCGACCCTGGGTGGGGGTGAGTTCGTCGAGAATCCGCGTAGTCCAAGTTGTCGGTAAGAACAGTGTCGGTACAGATTCCCAGATTCGCCACAGTGGAAGCAGAGAGGACGTCTATCTGGCGCACGCCAGACGTCTGACTTCCGCGAAATCAGGCGAGGTACGCTGTACTATGGCGCCGCTTGGACCGTCTGCAGCATGGCTGGGGCCACGGTGGTATGCGGGATTGCGGGTGTAACAGGTTGCCGCAAAGCTTGAGCATACGACATGCCGGGGAAGTCACTGGGTGGTTGATTATCCCGCATGAATAGAGGCTCTCTTAAGGCATGCTGGACTTCATCTCAGACTACGCTGGACAACGAGAAGATAGTGGGCTGCGAGGGCACTGACAGCTTCTGGAGTTCTTCGCGGATGACTGAACGTATGGGCTCTCGGAAGAAATCCATTTGGCCACCGAAAGCTCCCAAGTAGTCCGTAGTTGAAGCGTTGACGTGCCGTTCGTATGACGGGGCCCGGTGCCTAAGAGTGCTTTCGATGTTGACGGCTTCTCTGAGAAATTCGGACACAGTCTTCGGAGGACTGTGGACAAGCCCACCGAAAAGCTGTTCTTTCAGCCCGCGCATGAGGTACCGTACGTTCTTTTCTTCTGACATACTGGGGTCAGCTCGGTGGAAAAGACGCGTCATGTCCTCGACATACATCGCAACCCCTTCATTCGGCAGTTGTATGCGGGACTGAAGATCGCACTCAGCTCTCTCCCGCCGGTCAGGGCTGGCACATGTCCCAAGAAGTCGGCGTTTGAAGTCTTCCCACGATGTAAGAATACCTGCCCGGTTCTCATACCATACACGTGCGCCGTCCAAAAGACTGAAATAGACGTGCCACAGTTTGTCTGCGTCGTCCCACTGGTTGTGCACGGCAACGAACTCGTAAAGAACGAGCCAATCTTCGACATCCTCAAGTGCAGTGCCATGAAAGGAATTTGCCGTTCATGGTGTGAGTAAGGTGCAATGAAGCGGCGGTGTACCGTTCGTACTGTTTGGGTTGGTGTCAGTAGGGCTGGTCGGAACTGCCATGTTGTTTACGAGCAGTCCAAACTCAGGGGATTGCCTTCGGATTCTTCTGCTGGCGCGGTGCACAGGAGTGACCACCGGTACGACGCCTGAGTTCTTGCTATATGGAGGGGTACGGTGCATAGATTACCCAGCACGTCCACCAGTTTGTCACGCACCAAGAGCCGCGAAGACAAGACAGGAACAGCGGGGGCAGAGAGACACGAGCGTGTATCTTTAAACGAAGTGCTAACACGCACTTCTTTGTTCTCTTTTTCCTTTTCGGCTCGCTAGGGCTTGCCGGCTCACAACTGTAGGTGGCAATATCATGCCTTTTCGGAGGCGTTGATCAAGCAAACGCTAGATAATGGGCTGCCATCTGTGAGGCATTGTGAGACTCTTTATGGCCTCCGAGAGGGCAAGCGCGCAGCGTGTATCTTTGATGCCATGCGACTCTTGCTTTAGATTAAAAAAAACCTGTATGTACAACAGCGCACGCTTGCATGTGTGTGTAGAGTAACTGTATAATATACAGTTACTCTACGTGTGTGTGTGTCCGTGTGCCATCTGTAAGACATTGTAAAAAACGTGTCTTGTCCACAGCAGAGCGCCGTTCTAGCCGAGGGAAGTGGCCACACTGCACAGTCACTGTATTACCATAGATACGTTGTGCTTGCGCGCGTGCGTGTGTGTGCGTGTGTGTGTGCGTGTGTGTGTATGTGAGTGTATGCGTGTGTATGTGTGGTATGTGCGTGTGCGCGCGCGCGTGTGTGTGTGCGTGTGCGTGCGTGCGTGTGCATGTGTGTGTGTGCGTGTGCGTGCGTGTGTGTGCGTGTGTTCGTGCGTGCGTGTGTGTGTGCATGTTTGTGCGTGTGTGCTCGTATATGTGTGTGCGTGTGTGTGTATATGTGTGTGTGTGTGTGTGTGTGTGTGCGCGTGGGTGCGCGCGCCCGTGTGTGTGTGCAACAAAAACATAGTACGCTTTGCATGGCTTTTAACCACCAGTTTTTCATCATGTAGAATCTGCTTAAGCTCCCAATTTCGTGGTCATCTGCGGCACACGTGCGTTCATGTGATATAGTGATGAAGTTGCCACCTTTGTACGGACCGGACGACAGAAGTTGCGATGAACTTTTTTACAATTTCACTGTGTCTGATTGACTCTTCTTCGAGTTTCCAGCCACATCAACGTCGCCAACACCTCCCGTGGTCCATTTAAGCACATGGCGCATCAACTTGCCTTTCAGTGGGCACGGAAACAGTGTGCTTTGCATGGCTTCTAACCACCGGTTTTTCATCATGCAGGTGTGTACAAAGTTTTCTCTATACGCTGAAAAATTACACGACCCGTTTTTGCTACTGTTTCCGTGCCCAAAAATGCTGTGTGAAATCGTATGCGTCTGTTTTCTACGCTTTTCTTGCTCCTACGATCTGGAGATGTTAAAAGTAACCCGGGACCTAACAAACGCTCTGAAGACCTCCTCGGTATTCATTCGTTACCAGAAAATCACGCCGAGCAGATGAAAGCAATGTTTAAACTACTCAAAGATATACACAGCCGTTCACTATCAAATTCGAAAGCGCAAACCGAACTAGCTGCTGATGTTAAAGCAATTAAAAACGGGCAAAAAAGCATAGCAACAAAAATAAGCGGCACACAAAAAGTACTACACGAACTCAAAGAAAAATCGAAGGACTTTGATCAACTTGACAAACATTAATCAGAAACACACACGTAGATATCTGGTCTAATGCACCAAAGTAATAACTATCAAACACGCCTTCATGTGATTGAGAACAGATCTAGGCGTGACAACCTAATCTTTCATGGTATAGCTGACGCTAAAAAACCTGGAACGAAACTGAAGCTAAGCTAGCAGCAGAGATAAATGAAGTGCTTGAATCTTTCTGCACAGAGTCAATTGATCCCGCACATCGACTTGGCACGTTTGCACCTGCCATATGCCGTCCCATAATAGCCAAATTTTGTAACTACAAACCAGAGAAAAAGTTGTGTCACTTCGTCACCAGCTGAAACAAAAGAACATGTGTGATGGAAGATTTTTGTCAACGTACCTGCACTTCTCGCCAAAAACTAATCGAATTTGCAAATAGCTATCCTGGGCACCCGAAGTCTAAGCTGCGCTATAACAAATCGCTCTTGAATAATAAATGTTTCTACTACAACTTTGAACTTGATCGCGTTGAAGAAATACACTCGCGTGGCAACCAATCAAGTCGCGGAGACTCCACTGGGTGAAATGCATCACGGTAGCGTGAAAGGAGGGGTAGTGGCATATCATCATATCGTCAATCGCATCCGGTATCTGTAATCTTTGCTAACGCCAGAAGCGTTCTCAATAAACGTTGTGCCCTCTCATCCATTATAAGTACATGCGATGCGAAAATAGTAGCTTTAACTGAAACGTGGCTTTCCGCGCAAACAACAGACTCGGAAATATTTCATGAGGCCAACAACTTTATGGTTTATTGCTGCGACCACACCGAGCATATATAGAGGAGGAGGCGTAGTACTTGCGGTCTCGAAGGACATGCCATCATCACCAATCCAAGTGAACAGTCCAAGTGAACCTGGGCTTTACTAACTTTGGGTAACTGTAAGCTGGTTTCAGGTACCCTTTACAGATCACCTTCTTCACCATCCACATTTGTTAACAAACTGCATGACTCCATAAACATAGTAATCTCTTCTCTCTTCTTTACGTATGTTTTACTCGGAGATTTTAACTTTCCGAACATAAAGTGGAACACACTGCCGATACGTATTTACCCCTTTTCACAGCAGAGTGAAGATTTTCTGAATACATGCTATGTTTATTGCTTGAATCAGTTAGTAACTCAAGCCACCAGAATTACAAGTAATGCAGAAAGCACTCTCGAACAAATACTGGCAACGAATTCTGACCTTATCTCCAACATTACATACTTACCAGGAGTGAGCGACCACGTCTGGCTAAGCTTCGTCATCAATATTAGCCCTAGTAAAAAGACTAAACAGCAGAAAACCATACGATACTACCGGAAAGCTAACTTCGAAGCAATAAATAATGAGCTAACTCACTTTTACGATGATTTTGTTAGATATTTGGAATCTCGTTCCGTTCAATCTAACTGGCACCTGTTCGCATGCACAGTCCATAAATTGATCGAGAAGTACATCCCTAATCGCACACTCATTTTCAATCCCCAAGCGCCGTGGTATTCCAGTAATCTAAAACGCCTATCTAATAGAAAAAAGCGTTTCTTTCATTTAGCTTAAAACTCGCCTTCACTTTCACGCTGGACAACTTAAAAATCTGCTGCAAACACATGTTTAGGAGCTGTAAAAACTGCAAAAAACAATTACCTATATAGAACTCTACTTGAAACACTAAAGAATCACCCTAGAAAGTTTTGGCGAATAATTAACCGAGCCACTAACAACACTATATCACTAGAAGATTGATCTAGAAATAATATCCCCGATAACATGTGCGCATCAGCTATTAATGATCCATTTTCAAGCCAGTACGCTAAATCCGGCAACATCATACTCCCTTATGCGCACAATATAATTACATTCCCATGGATCGAGTAATTATAGGTACCTGGAATATTGAAACTAATAGATAAGTTACGATTCCACTCCGCTCCTGGCTATGATGGCATTAATAGCAAATTATTTTAAAGCACTAGCCTAGTATGTTCTATGATACTAAGTAAAATATTTGGACAATCATTGAGTATTTGTCAACTTCCAAAGGAATGGAAAATAGCGAAGGTGGTTCCAATCTATAAATCTGGCCCCAGAAACTCACCTCTTAATTACCAACCCATATCAATAACAAGTAATTGTTGCAAATTATTAGAACATGTTCTCTTCTCGAATTTCGCTAACTTTCTAGAGTCTAACTCATACTTTGCTAAAGCGCAACATGGTTTTAGAAAACTGTACTTCTGCGAGACACAGCTGGTTTCGTTTACTCGTCATCTGCATGAAATTCTGGATCGATCATCTTGCGCTGACAGTATTTTTTTATTTTAGTAAAGAATTTGACAAGGTTTGCCATAAATTAGTGCTCCTAAAACTAAGCTTGCTAAATATCGACATTAACCTTCTTAAATGGAAAGAACATTGTCTCTCTATAATCACTTCCAATTTGTAACTGCTAACAGCCATCATTCACCACTCACTGAAGTACAATCAGGTGTGCCTCAAAGTTCAGTGTTGGGACCTTTATTATTTATTGTATATATGAATGATCTAACTTCTTCATTAACTTTTCACATGCATCTGTTCGCAGATGACTGTGTTATTTACCGCGAAATTACCAATGTTGATAATGCTACAACACCTCAAACTGATCTAAATAATATAGCTAATTGGTGCAATATCTGGTAATGGAACCTAATATTAAGAAATGTAAGATAATTCACGTATCAAGAACTCACTCGAATCATAACACCTACCATCTAAACAACATTCCCTTAGATTCCGTCTTGTCTGATAAATATCTTGGCGTGCACATCACAAACAACTTAAGTTAAACAACTCATGTAGAGTACGTAATTAACAATGATAATCGAATGCTCGGCTACTTACGACGTAACTTCTCCAAAGCACCCTCTTCCTTAAACCTAATACTCTATAAGTCTCTCATATGCCATAAACTCGAGTATGCATCTGCCATATGGGATCTCAGTCATGCTAATCTCATCACCTCTCTTGAACTAGTACAAAATAACTCTGCTAAGTTTATCCTCCCTAACTACAACCACACTGCAAGTATGACTTCACTGAAAAATAACTTATCACTGATTCCATTGGCTCAACGATGAAATATCGCCCGTATTTCACTGTTTCATAAAATTTTCTATCACCCAACACTTCGTAATGACCTGATACTTTGAGCTCTGTACATCTCAAACCGTGTTGATTATCGCAATAAGGTAGGAATCGCATCATGTCACACTAAGTGTTTCTTTCAGTCGTTTATTTTCCGCACATCTCATGATTGGAACCACCTTCCCTCGAATATTGCAACCATCACTGACTTCAAACTTTTCCACGAAGCATTAGCTAACATTGTGTAACCAAAAAAATCTGTTGCCTATGCTTATTGTTTCTAACTTTTTATATTTTAGAAATAACTATTTTTGTAAATTCTGCAGAAACGTTGATATTATCTAAGTCTTTTCTTATAATGTTTTATTTGTATTTATTGCACTGTTCTATCTGTATGTTTATGTATTTACCCACTCCCCTATTTAATGCTTTTTTGGCCCTGAAAGTATTATAAATAAATAAATAAATAAATAAATATGAATAAGTTTGCGCTTAGCGCACTAGGGGCTGAATTTCGTTATCACATACAACTCTTGAAGGCAATGCTTAAGGCTCCCCAATTTCTTTGTCTTCTCCAATCTTATATATATTTTGTTATCCTTATCCCGTCCCTGTGCCGACCTGTTGAAGTTCCCTCGTAGGGCTATAGAGTTACGAGTCGGCACTTTTCTCTTATTTTTTCCGATATAATCACTTAGAAAAGGCTATTGTGCCTCCTTGCGTGATTTAAAAGCAGTACGACTATACTTTGTGATTGAACCCTAATTCACGAAGAATCTAAGCGTTCTTCCGAAAAAAATATTGGACAACATTATTCATCTGACAGATTTCCCCACCTAATGAATGCGCCCCTTGGAGTGTGCGTTATAACATTGTGGTTCGTGCTCCCAACGGCGCTGGCTGAGTTAGTTGAACTATACATTAGCGCCACAAATCTCGCAATATTTTGATTTAAACCTGGCATAAGTTTTCAGATTTCGCACACTGGCGGCTTTTCTGTGTTAATGGCAGCAGGCGTGTTAATGCATGGGATGGTACTGGACGCATGACGAAAGCACGTATATATTTAGGACTGCAAATTTTGTTAACGTGTTATAAATGGCTTCCATATTTGACGGATCCAAATATGTAAATCAGAATTACGATGCCGCACGGAAGCTGACCAATTATACCAGCGTGATGAATATGTGTAAAGGCAAGAGTATAGGAGAACGGGACATCACGCAGTAAAACACTAACATTAACACAAACCCCGTCACCCCCTCTACGTTCATTATCACCACTTGACCGCTTGAAAGACGTTGCGAACTGTGCAGGTGAGAATAAGAACAAGAAATACGACACCGAGTGGACAATGTTCTTTTATTCCGCTGGTATATATTAATAATCATTTACCACTTATGCATTTCATGACAAAAAACAACAACAAAAAATTGTCTTGCAAAATATTGCATTTACAGGTAGACTCAACTTAAGACTATAATACTTAAGTATGACTTCTGGTAAACTGCACTGTAGGTTCATAAACACCCAAGAATAATTATACGTCTGCAAAGCAAAATAAAAATATTAGCCTCAATGTATTGCTACGCCTTATAAGAAACGCGCATGTATTTGCGTGACCAGTGGGCGTACATTTGACCTCATGGGATATGTATCAAATAAACTTTATTTTAAAGAACACCGAAAAAAGTTCTTGACGATCGCATAAATTCATTGTTCAAGTGCAGTAGATAAACTTGAGCTGGCAAACTATGCAAAATAGTCCGCTCGATACAACCACGAAAAGTGAGTACATATTACGCGCACATTGGAGTGCACTTAATACATGCCACATACCGTTAGGGACTTTTGTAGCGTTAGCTACACTGACCTCGCTGAGCCAATTTCGCGTGGCACTGGTCTGCGCATGCGCAATGATACTCCGCCGCCGCCGCGCGCGGCTCGCCGCCGGTGTGCGCGCAATTCGATGCGCTGCGCAGACGATCAGTGGTGTCACGCACCGGAGCCGGCACCTCCCTCCAACACGGCCGCGGCCGCGCGCGACTCGCCGCTGCCGGTGTGCGCTTTCCAGAGGAGTGCCGTCATAGCTTTGGTAGACATATGGACGCCGACGCGCGTGCCTTCCCTGTGCAGTCGCCATCTGACACTGCGCTGGAGCTGCTTGATAGCGCCTCTGACTGGCGTTTGCCACTGTGGTATAGCCATAGAGAAGGAGAGTGCAAATGCTGCTCAACGGTGCAGTAGAGCGGAGAAGCTTAACTCATCGAATCCCGAAGTAGTTGCCTGGCGAAATAAATATACATGTGCCACATAATACGTATACCGTGTGTGTGTCATTGGAACCGCTGTAAGCATGATATCTGGAAAGCTAAGAATAATCAGCTGAACCTTTGCTAACGCTACGTATGTCGTGGCAAAGCTGAGCTAAACCACTGCCATATTTTATAATGCCATTAGTGACCTTTTCAAAAAATTTGCCGGGTTCCTAAAAGTGTAAATACATTCACCAAAGAAAAGACAAAAAAAAACTCCAGGCCTATGCGAATGACGCAGCACAGTCCCAGTGAAAGCTAGAAGAGCGGGCTTTCAGAGCCTTTTCGAAACACTCATTGGGTAACTACTGCCAGCACACTATCTTGATACCCACAAGGGCATCAATAATAAGCTTTTGGGTAGTAGGCCAGCATTTGCTACGCTATTTTTCGTCATTCTTATGAGGAACGTCGTATTCCCTAAACACTTGCAAGGAATTTCGTTCCTATTGTTCATGCAATGACTGACGACGATGAGGAATTATGGCTGAAATGGGTATGCGCCACAGTTATTAGAGGAAGAAGAACAAGCATTTGTAATAGGTTGGAGCATCGGACGGCTCACTTGTTACGCTATTCGCATTGTGCGACGACTAGTTGTTCTTTCGCTTTATTAAAATGCTTTAAAGGTCGTAATAACGTGAATGCTTTCCCGCCATCAAGACGGCCCAGAGCAAGTTTGCCAACAAGTCACAAGCACCAGCCTAGCTCAGTGGTACTATACTAGAATGGCACCCAGTGGAACTGGGATCGAACCCCGCTGTGTTTTCGGTGCTAGTTTTGCCAACAAGTCAAAAGCACCGGCGTAGTTAAGTGGGAGAATACTGGACTGGCACCCAGCAGACCCGGGTTTCGAGACCCACTGCGTCTTCGGTGCTAAGATTTTTTTTTCTAATCTCGCGCGATGTGGTTACGGACACCGGCGGCGGCAGACAACTGCGCGTTGCCCGAGTTCTGACCTCATAACAGCTTTCGCTGTAATAATCTTCACATCAACTTCAACTTGTCGAGTACCTTTTGTTTCGTGGGTAAAAGGGTAAACGTTTTTTATATAAAATATCTGGTAGCGGCAAAAAACCAGCAAAAGAAAGTCATCCAGTAGAGGATAGAGCCATAGGCTTGCGCAGGCGGAACAAAAAGGCAGGAAGGGCGCCACAGTGGCCACACCCCCCTCTAGCCACAAAAGAGGGGAGGAGGGTACAATAGCTACCCCATACTTTACCTAAGAAGGGGGGTGGAGAGACGGCGCTATGAGGAACAAACATCCCCCTCTTCAATGAAGGGAAATGCTGCCAATGCTTGTGGATAGAAGAAAAAAGGCAGTGCCGGTCACCCTCCCAGTGTGTCCCTATCTAGTTTTCCCTCTCCCTCCCGGTAGTCAAGCGCTATAAATGATGGCTTGCACTTAGCGGAGACAAATAGAAAATCTGAAGCCGAGGGACGTGCTATTTCTGGCAGGCGTTTTAGCAAGAATTACAAGACTATATATCGTGTTGATATACTCGCGCCAAATAAATAAATAACTACCTAAATAAATAAACAGTCGATGCACATAGTGCAGGACGTACCTGATTGCCCCACGAAGGGGCAATGCCTACATGAAGACTGCAATGTTTTGTCTAACTGGTGTTTTATTCCTACATTTGCCGCTGTTTCCGTATGTGCCGGGTTCAATGTCACGTCGTGCATTTACGCCGGTTTCATCTTAGCGCGTGCGCTCAACTCCATAAACACAAAAGTACCGTAAATGTTGCTTCTCGAGCGCCCCTTCTGTTTTCCTTCTTTCCAGCGCAGAATGGAGAAAAAAAAACAACCTTGTCCCGGCGCTGTCCTGAATGCGGGCCTGTTTTGAGAGACGAAGACACACTGAGAATCGCTGAGCAGTCATTCGATCCGGCCTTCGAACCTACGATACGTCGAGTATAAACTGCACTCTCCGGTCGTTGCATCGTCAGTCTCCTGGACGGCACAAGCAACGCCATGAAGAACTTGTTCCTGTTGGTAGCTGTGTTGCTGCTGTCGGCGGGTGAGTTGTACTTAAATATTTCAGGTTTTCTGTCGTCTGCGCTCCATGCTGTATGCTCATGATTTCCGTGGTGGCGTCGACATGGCACCAGGGTGCTCTGTGAAAACGGTAAATTTTGACAGAGTCTGATGATTCGGAGCGCCGGTCATAGAGCGGGGTATTGAAACAAATGGCCCGCGGGCCACCCCCCGACTCTTCGCAGCGACCCGTGGCAGGCAAAGCACACTCATCTTCAGTTTAGTTTTTAAATGACCTCACGCCTGTTTGTGGCATTGCTGAACGGTGCTTGCATCATTTTTTCCCGCCTGAAGTGACGAACAATGCTCTGTTCAGGTTCGCTGCACAGACGTGACTGGTATAACACCCTTAAAAAGTGCTACATACTGTTCACGGTTACACTCGCACCAACCCTGGCTGCAAACTTTCTTGCAACCAGTGGCCGTGAGCACTTTCTCGTTTTCTCATATCTCTAAATCTTTATTTTTTCACAGCGAAAGCTATTATGAGATAATAACAAGGGCCGCGTGTGCCATCGTTGTCTACAGCCACCGCCAGCATCCGTCACCACTATCACGTGAAATAGGGAAAAAAATACGAAGCGAATTAAGAACACTAAGGAAGCAATGAGATTTTCAACCCGGGTTCCCTACGTTAAAGCTGAGCACTGTACCACTCAGCTACGCCGGTGCTTAGAACACCGCTGCAAACTGACCATAGGCAGGCTTCATGTCGAGAAAGGAGAGGGTAATTGTGTTTATAAAGCGCTTCAAAACAGCTAAGGAGCAGCAAGTGATCACAAAATGTGAATTGCGAAAAAAGCATGTCGTTGAATAGTGCAGCCCTACAATAGTGCCAGGCATAATTCTTCATTTTCATCAGCCACAGCATGAAAAAATTGCACAAAATTTCTTGCAAGTGTGTAGCAGGTAAGACGCTTCTCCGAAGAATGAAGAAGGATGGCATAGTGAATACCTCCATAATAATGATAATTCCTGGCGTAGTGGGTACGACTATAGTTATAGCGCGAGAAAAAAACGACGACACAGAGACAAGAAGGACACGAAAGACACGAGCGCTACCCAGGCTGCCACACTTCTAGCCCAGGCTGCCACACTTCTGAATGTAGTGGGTACCTTGCAAGAGTACGTGTAGCAGTTACCCAAGTAATGCTTATAAAGGCTCTGAAAGGCTTCTGTTCTAACTTTCGCTGCGATTGTGCTGCGCGTTCAATGAAGGCCTGGCGGTTTTTCTTGTGTTGCAACGATAGAGAAGGTTGACCTTTACAAAGTGCGGTGTTCTTGGTCACTGTGCAGAATCGCCAAGCCAGGAAGATGAAATCGCATTCGCACTACTGACAATTTGAGTAGCAATGAGACTGCTCCATTCGATGAATTTCGATGCTCTTAGAGGCACGTGTTGACACATCAACCAGTCTGGCCGATGCATATATGTGAACACACGAACGAGAAGTTCCGTTGGGAAATCCTATACACAACGATCTAAATAAAAATTCAAATGCCTTTAATAGTATTTTTCTCTGCCCACTGCAGACCACTGCGACATTTTGTGCCCTACGGAACTAATGGGATTAACCTACGCAAAACATGATCCTCACTCTGTATCGCTTCCCAACCTTCTTTAGGACGGTGCGATTTACGTATATGTATATATATATATATATATATATATATATATATATATATATATATATATATATATATATATATATATATATAGAACAACTGCAATATTCCTAGTTCTTCACAGATGGAAGACATACGCACTTTTTTTTTTCGCAAGCCAACAACAATATTATGCGCAGGATACCACGCTCCTTTAAAGTGTGATGAATTTCCAGTTGGAAACTATAGCTCAGATAATGTGTGTGTATTTTTTTTCTTCTTATGACGAATGCACGGTGTTGCCGAGAGTAGGCACGGCATCATCATTCCTCATTGAAGAGTATTCAAATGCCACGACACCAAGTTCACTGGTTTCACAGAACAGAACATACTGCCAGCCGAATCGCTCCGCAACGCACAAGTTATCACATCAGGGTATCTCGCAAGTGAGTTCTAGTTCCACCGCTTCGCCATTGAACGCGTTTAGAATGTGTTCCCTTATTTTTCAGGATGTGAATCGTCAACAAAATAAAATATTCCCTAACACTTCTTAGCAATTTTGCATTAACGGCCCAATCGAACCGTGATGTGAACAGTTAATCATCGAATAAATATAATCTCAGTGTTCGTCCTCATGTTACGCACGAAAGCACGTTTTGATTACGCGTGTCGGTGCGAAAGAACCCGCACGCAATTTAGCTGATACGTTAGCTGATACCTTCACCTGGAACCCTGCACTGACTGTGCTATTATTTCCTCATTTCAGGCGTAGATATACGTGCAGATGCTTTCGAACGTGTCTTGTGCTATGAATTTATTGATATTCAACAAGCGGTGACACGTGCTTTTGGTTTCGTGCTTGCGCGGCGCCCTCCAACGCGAGTGGCAGAACAGCCGGTTACGTTGGAGTACGCTTCTCCCATATTGTACCATGCGCTCGTGGAGCGTTCTGGCATTGCTTGAAAAAGGCCCGTTGAGACCTACACCACGTTTAGGAAGTGATCACGTGAACAGCGAGACGTACGCTGCCATAGATAGATAGATAGATAGATAGATAGATAGATACATACATAGATAGATAGATAGATAGATAGATAGATAGATAGATAGATAGATAGATAGATAGATAAGAAAATATGACACAATTGGTCATGTTTTCTTTGAGAGCGAGAGGAACAAGGAAAGATACAGAAAGGAAGAAGGCAGGGAGGTCAGTCATGAAGCATTTGCTCGGTGGTATTACGTGAAGAGACGATGATAATAAAATTAAAAAAAACGGCAACAGAAAGTTGAGCGAACGAGAGAGGAAGCAATGGAAGAAGGAAATGAGCAGTGAACACGCTACCCCTGCTATAAACAGCACACTTAAGCGCATTACCAGAAATCTTGAAACGTTTCCGCTGAACACGCGTCCGGAACCGTGATTCTTGCTTTTAATTGTCATTTTCTCCACTATATATTTCCTGACAGCCTTGTTCACGGAAGCTCAACGATTTCCAGGAGGAGGAGAAGGTGGTGGATTTCCACGCCCTGGCGGTGGCCGCAGATGTGGAGTAAGACCGCGTTTTTTTAAATTTTCTTTGTGGTACTTTTGTTTCCACGTATATAGAGTGTAACCTTGTACACATATACAAGCCATCAACACTGCTAAAGCCTACCAACGCTGACCTATATCTTAGACCAGCATCAATTCAAAGAGATTCGAGCAGCCTTAGCGGCACCACTATACGTGAAAGTCACTACAAAGCTAAGAATTCAGGAAATGTTTTTTATGCATGAATTGGAAATATTACACATACCTGCGGCTATGCTTTCGCACGATGTAATGGGTTTATTTCAGAATTTGGAGATAATTTGCGGATGTTTGCTATTACAATAAAACCGTCGGACAGGTAATATAAGAATAGACAAGAAAAAACGGTATACCAATGAGACATTAATTTTCTCAAGTGTAGCATGTGTCAGTAATTGGAATAAAAAACTCCGGTTTATATGCGCCTGTTTACTGGCCATGCTTCAACGTTCCACAAACTTTTGAAATTATGAGATGAGTTTCATCACTTATTTTCAAGAGCGTCCTTCAGACTCAATTCTTTTATTGAAGAGTCGCACACATTATGTCATAATTTGTGAATATAATGTTTCTTGAAAGTCGCAATAGCGACTTCAGGGCCCGCTTCTTTAGAAGCATACGATGGTTGTAATTTCGAAGAGAGCTTTCAGCTAATCTTTACTTTGGTCATAACCTTACTCTGCTCACAAATCGTTAGTACAAATGAGAAGTATTGTAAGTACGGTCTTAGTTCTGAACATGGCTGGTAAGTGCAATCTTTCTAAGCTTAGCAACGCCACCAAAACGGGAGGATTTTCCATGGTATAGCCTTAAAATTTTAATTAACATCATTTGTGTGCGAGGGCCAACAGCCATCGGCCCAAACACATTCACCGCTTCAATGAAACATCAGGATGTAACATTAAAACTATGCTCTCACAGACATCAATGCAGCATGCATCAAGATTCAAAACGCGAGAAAACAACATTAAGTCCTTGGTTTCAATGCATGCATGCCACTAGAGTAATACTCAGATAATAATCAAACTGATAAAACCTTCTTGAAAAGATAGTCATTCGCAAACATCGGTATTCTGTTGTAGTTTTCTTATTTAAGTGCTCCACAAACGGCCGGCATTCTGGCAACCTCTTAACGAAAGTGGGAAACTAAGAAATCAAATTCGACGGTAATATGTGACTTGTGTTATGCTGTGAAATATGTATATACCTTTGTCTCGAATGCAGAATCTAGTGTGCCGTCCTAGACAACGCTGCGTTCCACAACAAGTGCAGTGCATTAGAGCCCCCTGTCCGACCCTCTACCGATGTGAGTATAAAATAGATATAGCCGAATACATGCGTGCTTTATACTTTGATTGGGCTTTTGTGCTTGCTCAAAGTAATAAATTTAGAAGTAGCCAGTCCTGTACATAAAGTTGTGCGCTATTAAAATTTCGCAATGAACAACTTCTTTGCCCTCATCATTCTTTTAAATGTCCTTCAAGTCATCCTCACCTACTTTTTTCTAAATTATAATGGCCATAATGTTTCATTTAAGAACAGCAGTTCTAAAGACATTGATGATGATTGTCAATGTAGCACAATTGCTGAACAGCGTTTCAAAATAACTTTTTTTATTTTTACTTGTGCTATGCACTTCAAGGCATTTGTTTAAGTGAGAGTGGCATTCTTTGTTTAATTGGTAGATGGTGTGCAAAACACTTACTCAAATCTCAATGCTTAAAACTGTGTATGCTTTGAGTATGTTGTTTCAAACAATCGTCACCATGAAAGTGTCATTTTTTTACAGAACGAAAAAAAAAGAAGTTATGGTCAGCTTATGTGACAATAAGAGGATTTTCTATGCTTTTGTTGGGTCTATATGTACGAGTGGCAAACTGGAAGGCGGCTGCCCCACTGTTGCAGTGTAGGAACAAGAAATATTGTTTCGAGTGGTTCGTCATAACCCAGAAGTTCTAAAACAATGGTAGAGCAAGGATGAAGTAATAAACATGAATCCGCAGAACGCCACCTCAAAAAAAAAAAGAATCCATTGATTAAGGTGTACGGCGGAGAGTAGTAGAGGGTTTCTTATCTAGATCAGCTATAACACTGGTAATTTTCTTCACATAGCTACTGCTGTAGGCTTTGTCTAGTTTTAGGTTTAAACTTGAAATTATACAGAGACAAATTTCACAGAACGTTATTAAACCTTCAATCAAACAGTTCTTGGTAACAGCAGAGTCATTCAAGTTTCATCTTCAGCTAAGGTAACAGAGCACGGATCTTATTCAGCGAAGAGAATAAAGTGAAGTAAGTATTATTCGGTATGTAGACATATAGATGGATGTCATTAACCTGCAAAACGATTTAACTCCCTTCCTCGGTCATCTGTTACCTTTGATGTGCGGCACTTCGCCACAGCTGTAGTTGATCCTTTCACATGCAAGCTAATCTAAGAAAGTCTTCCCGAAGCTATGGCGTGAGGCTGGAGACTATGACGAGATCGAAGCAGAGCAGCACTGACACAGGCCGAACAAAGAACAGGAAACACGTGTTCTGTTGTTCGTTTCACTGCCATTGTTATTTTCCGCGTACTTTCGTCCCGTCATGATTTCAATTTACCCATGTTAGTACGATACTTGACGGTTGGGAAAAGACCATGCGGTATGCAGAGTGGTTGAACTGTGACTAGTGTCAAACTAGTGCTGTGAACACAAGCAAATCTGTAAAGTTTACGACTAATTACTCTATCCGTGGGGATGGATCAAGTGAGCCGAAAACGTATCATAACAAAGCGGTGTCCCGGAAATGGCCTCTTCGGTCCATTCACAACACTTCGGTGGCAGGCGAGAGCGTACGTTATGCTTGTATTCAAACAAGAGCTCATCTTTTCTTCTTTTTCATGTGCAGGCGTCTGAAGTGGATTTCAAAACACAGAAAAATCGCACTGGAAGTACAGCAGCTTGAAAAACACGTTGTTCATTCAATAAATCTTTGAATTCGATGGACTGCAGAACCTGGACATTTCTTTTTAGGTTTTCGAACATTGCAATATTTGTTCTTACTATTGCTGCAATAAAACATCTAGTAATAAAGCATTTCGAAACGGCTTGTTGCTGCCACTCTAGTGCTCAGAAACATCGCAAACGAATCATGCAATAGCTCTTGCTAAATTCATATATTTAATTAGCTTCAGAGGCTGAGCTTGCTAGTTAGGTGGCATGCCCTGTTATGCAATGCAAAACAAGTTTGATAGCACGTCTGTCTGTCTCCTGTCAATGGCTCTGCGTTTCGTGCTTTAGACACATGGGTACTGTCTTATATTGTAAATTACCTGTGGATAAAAAAAAAAGCCGCTTTAAAATACTGAGACGAAGGGGCACAGCTGGAGATACACACTAGCTGTTTCGGCCTTTGATGTGTAGGGGTCACTATGATGCCGTGCATTTAAAAAATGCATTTTTCTATATTACTCATTATTACCCAAAAATAAGGCATCTTGTGTCTGCCGTACAGCTGAAAAAAATTAGGCAGATCCAACTTACCTGAGAATCAACGTTATGCGAAGCATGCGGTGGGAAGGTGACCATGTTGTAATTCTATTTATTGAGCGAGACGTCATGAATTGACGCTAATTATATGTACAAATGTTGCACGCATAGACATATGCTGAAGAGTTGCAGATGTTTACACAACCAGTTGTTTGCACTTGCTCAACGATGTCAACTAAAAGAAGTGTATTAGCAAATACAGAAGCTGAAATGAAGCGTTGATGCTCGCGAAGATGCTGGCCCTGGACACTGATACATAAACCAACTTCAGCGCATGGCATCCAACCACAATTGACGTTAACCCGACGTGAAGGCTGTATCAAAGGAGTGCATATGCAATGTTTATAAAGTTGGGTAGGAAGCACTGCAATCACTATTGACGTTTCACAAAGATTGTTGTCTATTTGATAAGTAGTTCTAAGACCTGGCGTAGCTCAATATACGTACCCCGGACAGTGAATTGTAGACTCTGCAACCAACCAGAGACTATAGAGCATTGTTTTATTCATTGTCGTGATGCTTTTTATTTTTGGGACATTCTAAAAAGAACGTTAAGAAAAGAACTTCCAATCACAGCCAGCACGGTATTAGTTTCCTTCCGTTCAAAAAGAGTCTGACTGATAGTACTCCTTACGACTTTTTATGTTGTTGGGACTTTCTTCATTATGGAAAAGTCGCATGATCGATAGACACGCCGAGCCACCACGGTCGACGAGATCTGTCTTCCGAGAAGCAGCTGCTCAAGTGCGCAGTGTTGTCGAGACTTTTGACCCCGTTCCGGAGTGGCTTCCCGTTCTTGACGCTTGTGTGTGTTTGTCTGAATTCTGATGAAGTATGTTCTGTGTACTTTACTGGTGATAATGTCATTCATTAAAGAAAAAAAAACCTGGCGTAGCTCTGTGGTAAAATGCTTCATTGCCACGCAGAATACTTGGGTTCGATTCCAGCTGGGACCGTGACGTCTATTTTTTTTTGCATTCGTTGGGTCGACGCTACCAATGTCGTGTTTTTCTTAACGTTCGCACAGTAAAATTGCCCATGTGTGTTCTCGTCGTTCCTGGGTAGTGTCAATCACCTGTGGGGCATACCCGCATACCAGCGGCACATACCCGCCCGTGGGTATGTGTCAATGTCTGGCAAGAAGTGTTCGACGACGTACGCGACGGGATTGTGACATTATTCATGTCTTGACCAGCGCGTCATATTCGTCAAGCCATCCTACCCTCCCATACTAATTTTGGTTCACGCCAAGGTAAGGGGGTGACCACGAGATCACCCAAACGTAATCGGATCGATAGATAAATAGACACGCTCAAAGTCATCGAAGTTCGCTAAGGAATCCTTGGCATTTAAGAAAAAAAGTACAACATGAAGGTTTTTGTAGCTCACTCCGCCATATTATAATGTGCTATTTCTGTGTACACCAGGTGGCTAAGCTCACGACAAAGTTTTATTAACACCTTTTCCCTCCATGAACGCGGTTAAGCACGCTCTAGAAATAAGAAATCTTTAGGCCTAAAAATAATGGTAAACTACACTTTGGAACTGTAAACCTCTATAATGGCATAACTTGAACCTATATATATATATATATATATATATCCAAAAAATTACTTCCTGCAAGAAAGAAATAATAAATAGAATAAGACCATTCGAAACTGTTCAGATGATAACTGCGCACAGCGAAGCATTGAAGTTGGATGTTTGAAGTTTTTCAGCACAGTAGCGATACATAAAATGAAGGAGACGTAGTAAAAGCTATAGGGTGCTTCAGTGCGAAGAATATAGTTCATGAACGATGAGCCTATACTCGGCGAAAACTTTCTGTGGCCGCACAGCCAAAGCTACGTAAGCGGAGCTTTTCTGCACATGTGTTACTACACCAAGTCTAGTCCGTTTTCGAGCGATTTCGTTTTCACAAGCGTATCCCACATGAATATTTTCGCATAAGCACCATACAATAAATGTAACATTGATTTGGAAGGAAATCAATAGAATAATACGTTTTAAGTAAAAGAACAGGAACCTTCGTTAAAGCGTTCAGATTTATTTTAAAACAAAGGCACAATCTAGCAGGAACTGGGCGATTGAAAAAACAACGAGAATAGAACAAATTCTTAAATTTCAGTGCATACTTAGTCGGCATCGTTCTTTTCCTTCTTTCAGAGAAGCAACATCTTTCTGGAGACGCTCACGTTATTTCTTTAGGGGACGTGAAAGTAACGATGGGGAGCAGATGTCTTGGTACCAATCAGTCATGTGCGGGCGTCTGACGCTCGTAAATCCAAGTGGGTGAAACGCAATATTTCCTCGGCCACAAAGGCTGTTTTTGCATAGTAGACAGGCGAAGGGTTACACTGGTAATTTCATTCGCCTAATTCGCTGTCATCGCAAAGCGCAAACAATCACTCCCTCCTTAAATGCCGACAGGTCAGGTGTTACAATACGCGATCTTCAGCAATAACGTATATATCAAGAATATTAGGCAGCCGCAATACCGACCACGTAGGCAATGCAATTTAGGAAAAGTCAATCGTACTTTTCTTTCCAAGCAGCTGGTGTTGCTGAAGACTGGCAGGTCGCCGGTGTCACTTTCAAGGCAGCTATAGAGATGAGAGTCCCTCTTTCGTTAATGGTATCATTCGCACACAGCTTCTAGGTGATTGCAAGTGCGGGAAACAAAATATTTTATGACGCACCACTGTCTTGATGAATACGCATCATACAATTAACAAGCGCACATGCTCGCTTACAAGTATAGATGTGAACTTGCTGCAACCGAGTTACGCCATCATTGTTTACCGGGGTAGGAAAAAGGTGGAATGGCACTGGAAAAGTATAATACCAGGAACAGCAAAGAACAAAAAACCTGAATAGGCCAATCTTCCTAATATTAGTGCAAATAATCATGAACCTAATATTCATTTCTTTTCTTTATATACTTCCTATTATGCTACGCAGCGTACAAAAGTTAGCGTTCGTAGACTAGATGCAGAAACGTAGCAAAAAAAGGTTGTACTTAGGCTTCGTAGCCTTGTCTCAGCTGCCACAGAAAGCTGTCGCAGGGTATGAAAAATACATCTTAGGTCTAAAAACTACAAGTAAGCCTCCATCAGCAGACTACAGAAAATAATATTGCATAATATGAAGCATTCAAGGAGAGTTCATCACAGAAGCACAACCACGGGACTCTTTCACTTATGCTCGCAATAACCTGTTCGGTTTCCGGTGAGATAACAATACTGATAGAGCGAATAAACACGCCGCATTAACCGGGAAATTGTGACAGGACGTGCGAGAAAGGCGCGTAAACAAGGCGAAGAACAAACAACGACGCGCTACAGCACTGTACGGTACGTGCATAAACAGCACCGGATGTATACCGCGATAGCTGACGCTACGAGCATCGTTCCCGACGCGACGACTGTAAACATCGACTCAACTCTTGCCGTTTATTTCATCGCTACACGTTCCGGAGGAATTTGTTGCAATTGCCGCGTAGGGTTCAATGTCACGTTGCTTCTCTACTCCGACATCAGTACACGTGCGCGTATCCTTCTGCGCAGACGTTGCCATTGAGGTTGCTTCTAAAGAAGAGGACTAGTTCCTTTTCCTTGAAGGGAGAAATGAAAAAAAAATAGTCAGCCCTCTAGAAACGTTGAGCAGCTATTCGTGCGAGCCTGTTTTGAACCAATGACGCCCTACAGGATTTCCCCGCCTGGTCACTTGACAAACCGCTTGAACGTGGGATAGGTGTAATAAAAACTGCACGCTTCAATTCCCTGTCCATCATTGTTTCAGCTGGTATACGAGAGTCGCAATGAAGTCTTTGGTCTTGCTGTTCGCGTTAACGCTGCTGTCCGCAGGTGAGTTTTACCTAAGAGTTCGTTTTCTGGGATTTTTCTTTACAAGGGGAAATGAATTTGTTGTTTGCATCTCGTAACCTGGGAGAGTTTTATGAGTGCTTGTTCTTCAATCGGCACTTTTCGTAGTTCGCAAGTGCACTTCTATGCACTGCTCATTTGCCCAATTAGTCGTGTGCCCATCATGCTTCAAGCGGACACCGTCCTGGCTGAATGTGCGGGGCTTTTCTACTTTGAGCGTTTATACCAAGAGAGCCGACTCCACATTTTTCATGTCATTACGTAAGCGATTCGCGCTTCAACAGGCTGCTTGCAGTTAGTGACGAGTCGCCATTAGTTGTTCAAACTGCATAGCTGTAAACGTAACTGTTCCATTTTTAAAAGGGTGTATTTGAGCTGGTGACCTTAGGAATGCCCTTAGAGCTTTCAATATCAGGAACGATCACACACGGTCACCTGTTTAGGAGGGTTCCATCAAAGATAATCATTAAGCTATAAATTGAAGCAGGTAAACTTGTGTCGCGTATTGGAAATTTTCGGGATATAGATGCTCCATCTAGAACATCACCGGAGTTGTGGAACGGCAAAAATACATAGGCAATTATGGGATTTCGAAACGGCAGTCGTTTAAGTTGTCCCGCTCGTTTCAGCCCTGTTAACGGAAGCGCAACGATTCCCGGGAGGTGGAGGATTTCCAAGGCCTGGCGGCGGCCGTAGATGTGGAGTAAGTGTTCCGTCATTTGATCGTATAGTTGGCAAGAAGTTTCTCGAGCTAACGGCTCTTTTGTATGTCATTGTACGGATCAGTTTTGTGTAACGAGACTAGCGTACAGTTATGAAATGTAAATATTTTACTTCTACTCTTCGTTGTAGCATTTGTTTCTTTTTCTCTCTGAATTTTGTTTTGTGTGCTTCGTTATACTTCACAACCAATTTCAATAATCTGGCCATTTTGCTCTTATTACTTGGATTCCAACCATAGGCTTTCATTCATAAGTCCTATTATAACGAGATATTATGTGCTGTTTAAAAATCACAATGCTTCGAAATGAATTGAAATCATAGTAATCATTATTTTATGCAAATGCATATCTTTAAACATCGTTGTTTACAGGAAGCTAACTTTTACGTTATCATTAGGCGCGTAATATTTCCATGAATATGCCACCTTTAAATTTGCGTGCTCTGGTGTTTAGCCTTTACGTGCGCCGCGGAGTATTAATGGACAACTTATATGTGATGTATTAACAGATAATGCACATTCACACGAGGTTATTGTTGTTTTGAGACGTAGTTATGACACGTTGTTTTAGTGCCACCTTGATTAAACATAACAGTCAACCCAGTAAAAGTTGTTTAGTCCAATAGCTATACTTATAAGGAATAGGCCGACATCTAAGGTGCTACATAATACAAGTAGTTACAACGGTGGCAAAAATTGATAAAAACGTAAAGACGCATTGAAAACACGATTAAATTCCACAGACGAGAACAACGAACAAAATATCCGCTGTGAACGTTACTCTCTTTAAGTGATTATGACAAGGAAAAAAAAAAATGTATCACCCATACCTGTCTATAACTTGGATGACACCTCAACAGGTCGGCACAGGGAATGGGGTAATGGGAATGAAAGTAGATAGGTAAGAAAAAAGCACAACAAGGAGGAAGAGAGTGAACAAAAAGCGCTACTTACCTATCCATGAATTCTATAAAGGATGGCGAGGGTTCTGACCTGCACAACTAGGTCAGGTATGCTCTGACTATGAAGGCTATAGCCGAAGGAAAACGACAAACTACGCAGTTGTCAGAAAGTAAATTTATCGGTGCGCTGGGAGGTACGTTAAACACAATATTTGCTGCGTATATGCTCATTTTTATGCTTTTTGACTGCATTCTTTCTTCCTTACAGAACGTCTTCTGTCGCCCAGGACAGCGCTGCGTCTATGAAAGAGTCGTGTGCATACGAGCACCATGTCCGCCAATTCCTCAATGTGAGTGAGCCGTGTGACGCAGAGACCCCTTATACTGCTGTCTTGAGTTCAGACTTCCATTGTGCTTAAAATTCGAATAGCGATGATCCATGAGATAACGCCAGGAGAAGAGTTGCCTTGTAATAATTTGAAAACGAACTTTGACGTACTATATATAAGAGACGTACTTATAATAAAAACAATAATATGATGCCGAAACAATCAACTACGTCAATTATGCCTATCTGGGAATATTTAGCATGTAGTTAAATTTAAGTGCTCGTTTGTTTACTCTTTCCGCTCGCATAGAAAGGCGTCCACTGCATGCTGTCGCGAATCGAACATGCTACGGCAGTAGCTCAGTAGTAGCCCGCCAAAATCACTAAGCTGCCATGATAATTGATAGCGAGAGAACATATGCTTTTCATAAATGGTATGGGAAGAATTTTCTATTTTTCTTTGCCTGGTGTCTGTGTTACGGTATGAACACGTTATATCGTCCAATTGGGATGCCGCGCTTCGCAGCATATGGACTTGAGGGCGCAGCTATGGGCAAACTAACGGGCGTACGACGTGGTGGACAAGTTAGGTCTATCTGTCCTAACGTCGAAACGGCCCACTAGGTGCTAGTTCACGCTCCAACGGGCCTAAATAAAGTTTTTCCGTATCATACAGTTAACAGTAAATGAACGCATTGTGAGAAAAGAGCGACATTTGAGTTATGTGTGTGTGTATGCCTTTGAGCGATGTACTAACGTTTAGTTTCCATTTTTTTGCAGGTGTGTGAGGTGACAGTTTCGACTGTTAGCAGCCTGCTGTCCACCATCCATGCTGCTGTCATTCAAAGATCATGTTCATCTCCAATAAAAAGTGCACTCAAGTGATAATGAAAAACACATTTCGATCTCACTGAACTATGGCAGAGTGTACGCCTCCCTCTCTTTCTGCGCACCTGTGTTTCTGTGTTTTCCACGCACGTTTGCCTTCTCACTTTATTTTAAGAGGTGGCAAATGAGCAAGGGGGTGACCGAAAGTAGGTAGGGGGCCCCGCCGTGGTAGTCTAGTGGCTAAGGTACTCGGCTGCTGACCCGCAGGTCGCGGGCTCGAGTCCCGGCGGGGGCGGCTGCATTTCCGATGGAGGCGAATATGTAGGCCCGTGTGCTCAGATTTGGGTGCACGTTAAAGAACCCCAGGTGGTCGAAATGTCCGGAGCCCTTCACTACGGCGTCTCTCATAATCATATGGTGGTTTTGGTATGTTAAACCCAACATATCAATCAAATCAAAGTAGGTAGGGTAGATGAGACTCGAAAGTTTCCGTGGTAGAAGCACGCTCAGGACCAGGGTCTACTGAAGAGAAGAAAGAGTTGCCTTTGCTTTGCAGGGGGCGTAATCAGGCTCATGATTAGGATGACGACGATTACGATTACATGTCTGGTGTGACAACAACAGTGTTTTCCTTGCGGGAGGTGAAAAAACAAGTCGGGGTTGTTTTCTCGCCGAGCAAACTCTCAGTTTCCGTGAAGAGCTGCACACGCCTTCGAGCGTTGAATGTTGCTGGATAACAGTGGCAAGGCATCAAGAAATAAAAAAAGGAACAAACAAACCCAACGACAAGGAATGGCCCGAACAAGTGAAGACACACAGATCATGATATTCCCGTGTCAGTTGAATTTCCTGAAGCTTGAGTGAAAGGTACATGCAAGTGAGAATGAACAAATTATCTCAGTCGGAGAGCACCACTTACTTTTCAGGTAAAGAACTAAGTATTCTCAGCTTCCTGGTGTACCATTAATCGGCACAGCCCTAAGAATAACAAATATCTACTATTGATGCGACTGTAAATGTCCTTATATGCGTTTGTACGGACGCATGGAGGTATATAGTAACACAGGCGAGTCAAAAGGCTGTTTCGCATCTAAAAGTGTGCACATCTCTAAACACACATTGTACTCCACGCTGTTAATATGGGCTACAAACTTTACGAAGATTTCCGACAGATTCACACATTGTAGTTAAAAGGGCAGCGCTAATGGATACGGACTAAAGGAAGGCACACTTGCACACGGACAAATACCCAGTCAAGCGTCTGTATTACTGTGCGCCTTTCTTTAGTCTCTATCAAAGAGCGCTACCATTTTAAGTATGAATTGTGAATGCGCCAAGAAACAAGATTTGATATGTGGGGTTTAACTTCACGAAACCACAATCTGATTATTAGAGAGGAAGGCTCCAGAAATATGGACCACATTGGGTTATTTAACGTGCACCCATATCTGAGCACATGGGCCTACAGCTTTTTCGCCTCCATCAAAAATGCAGACACCGCAGCCTGGATTCCATAGCGCGACCTGCGGGTCAGCTTCCGAGTATACCTTATCCACTAGACCACCGCGGTGGGGCTCGTCCAAGAAACAGCACTCTTAGGGCATTTCGGAGTTTGCTCACGCAGTAAATGTAACTATAGCAACATTGAAGTTACCACCGCAAAGCAAACTTCTTCGTTTGAAGTTGCTGAACGTTTTCTAAGCCTCCGCAGCTGCAAAACAGGGAGCAACGATCGTTTTGCGTTGCCATTGTAACGCACTGACCTTTTCCGCAGACTACTTCAAGCTACGTGATGAGAAGGAAATTGGAACAAACCGCGCCCAGTGCCTGCATTGGCGCTATGAAGTCTGGGGTGATAGCGCCCCTAAATGAGCGCATGAGGCCTACAGCACCTGCACTTTCGCCAGTGCTCGTATGTCATTACGTTCACGTTGCCGCTGAACGAAGGCACCACCAATCAGATATTGCACCACGCAGGATACCTACAGCTTACTCCATCTTTGTTATCTTGTACAAAAACGCTAGCGAATGCTCCCCTCTAGCGATAAAGGAGAAAATTGCCCAATTACGCCCGTGATAACACACATGGGGTGACGACCTGCGTTTGACTATAGTGTCCTATTTGAGCAGCTGCCGGGATGACGGCAGACACCTGCAATGTTTACTGCATGATTCAGTATGTCTGAAAGTCCACGGGCAAGCCGCATGGCGATGTGATGACTGAATATACCTTTCAAAGGCAAAACGAAAATGCCACATTACTCACCTCGCTAAAAGCATTCATTTCGAAAGTTTGAGGAACTCACCTCCCCTTTCCAAAACCTTTTAGGGAAAGGAAAGGGATATGCTGTTCTGCCGAAAACGAATAGAGGGACGTCATGTGAGCAGGAAAAATAATAGATTTCGTGACGATAACATACTCAAGTATATTTATCGCGCCACTATATGGGCTAAAAAAAGGTGAAAAAAAAACAGAAATGATTGACTAAGTCGAAAAATTTTGTACAAGTAGTAATTCAAAAATTGTGTATACCACAATCGCACTCTATTTTTAGCAATAAACAAATATTAGCTTTCCGTCGGCTTCTCAACAATTTTCGTGCATACTTCCATGAAGTGAGCGTAAAATGTCGCAAAAAAATTGTCCCTAATGTGTGTACACTTTGATGTGGTTACTATTCATTATGATTAAAATTATTATTATCATTACGTTCTGCAAGTGACTGTGATAATTTTAATAATAATAATTGTTCGCATTGAACGTCTCACAAGCTCGATGTGAGTGTGATAGACGCAGGCCTTCGTAAATTTTGACCATCGAATGATTTTTAACGTGCCTCTACCGAAATTCAGGCCGCCGTGGACAGGATTCGATCCAGCGACCTTCTGGTTATAGCAACCACAGTAGCGTATATTTGTGAAAACTACCATTATGAGTTAATTTCAAACGACTATGTAAGGCGTGCAGTGGTATACAGATGCAACTGCAAGAGTATCTTTGAGTTTCTATGATATCCAGATGTGATGGACGCGACCACCATGAACCAGTTACAATAGGTTAATTGATGCAAAGGCCCATGGAGGTACACAAAAATTGCATTGGAGCTTCTATTGAAGCCGATACGTGAGTAATCCGACAGATCGTTACAGCCATCGTCGTATAAGCGTCGTGGGAAAAACTGACAGCAAGCAAAAAGATAAAAAATGGCGTCACAGCTGGAAGGGATAACGAGGTGGCTATTTCGCGCAACGCGATGCGAAGTTAATGCAATGTTTTTATTGTATTGCTATTCACTCAATTGCTTTTCAGTGATACGGTAATTTCTCAATGTTTTTCTAAAGCTTACTAATTGCCGTATGCGAGAAAACAGGAAGAGGAAGAAAATTTTCGTAAGCAGTTTATATACAGGATATATAGCAACATTAAGCCCATCTGATACATACACAAAAAATAGACAATAATGCGGTAATACAATAGTTTATAAGTCTAATGGTACAATAATTCACAAACTCTCATCCCCGTACCAACGAGAAATCTCCGCATCAATATATAAGCCGTGAAAAGATCCAGTTCGCTGCCGTAGCTAGCGCAGCTGTTTCTCTAGTACAGCGTGTTAAATTCATCGTCGCGAATGGTGACAGCATGTGGGCCGTACGCTAGTGGAAGCAGTCTGTAGGGTAAGCGAACGGTTATCTACCGCTGCCATGCACTAACTTACTTTTCATGTTAGCTTAGCTGCTGTGAAACTTTACGTCAGTAAACAAAACATATGCGAGAGAAGAGCATGCGGAAAGTACGGGCGAAACCACCTCGCAAGAGCAAGGTGGGCCTTCTTGACCGGGCAATGCCACGAAGATGCGATTGACTAAATACAAATCTCCATAAGCAGAAGCCTGAATACGTCTCCATATTCTGGCAATTGACTAAGAAACGAGGCGCTGAACTATTCATCTAATTTATCTAACTGCTACTTTATTTTCTCAAGAATAAAAAGAATGTTACAGAAAGAATTCCGTTGCCTTTTAGCACATCCTAGTTGTGAGCACCTCACAGAGCAAGGACTAAAAAAAAAGAAATGGGCCGATCCCATGTACAGTCCGAGTCGATGGTATGCGAAGCACGAATGAGAAAATAGGTCACTCGAAAATGAGCACAACATTACGAGGCGGATAGAAAAATGGCGTAAATGGCTTCTTTGTCGTGATTATCATGTTTGGACGTGTCATTTACCTTCGTCTTCTATCCACGTGACGTGATGCGAAATTTGGTATATGTGGAGCTAGCGCAACGGCCGCGATCGCGCTATGAGCGCAGCAAGTAGCCATAGTTTACATGACACACATGTCCTGATTATGATGTTTGGACGTGTCATTTACCTTTGTCATCCGTTCGCGTCACGCGACACCCCATTTGGTATATGTGAGGCTAGCGAAACAGCTGCGAGCGCATCATGAGCATGGTATGTTGTCATGTTCTTATATCTGATGCATGGAATTATCATGTTTGCACTTGTAATATGCCTTTGTCATCTATTGACGTGACGTAATACCAAATTTGGTATAAGTGCAGCTAGCGAAACCAGCGCGAGCGCATCATAAGCGTAGAATGTAGTCATATTGTTAGGTGGCATGCACCTGATGATTATCATGTCTGCACCAGCCACATATCTTCGTCATCCAATGGCGTCCCATAATACCAAATTTTGTACATGTGAAGCTAACGAAATAGCCGCGAGCACATCATGGGCGTAGCATGTAGTTATGTTTTTACATGACACGCATCTCCTGATAATCATGTTTGCACCAGTCATATACCTTCGTTATGCATTCACGTCCCGTAATGCCAAATTTCGTATATACAAAGCTAGTAAAACGAGCGCAAGCGCACCATGAGCCTGGCGTGTTGTCATGACGCATTACTTACATGACATGCATATCATGATTCTCACGGTAGGGTCTGTCACTTGTGTTCGCCATGCAGTAATGTCCTACCATATTAGTTTTCTAACATGCCATGTGAACAAATCCAGAGCAGCAATATCATGAAATGTAAATCATGACATATAACTGATGATAATCATGTTATGACAAGTCACTTATGCTCGTGATACAGTCATGATACGCTTACCAAATTTTGTACCATTACCTGTAGTGAAACTTCCAGGAGAGCTAAAAGTCATAGGCAGCTAGATGGATAGATAGATAGATAGATAGATAGATAGATAGATATGGTCAATGTTACGGAAGTTCGTTAAAAATGCTTCGCGTTAGAAAAAAGGAGAAAGCGTGACGTAACGCCGGCAGTCTTAGGAAGCTGCGCCGTTTTGAAACCAGCATCGACGGCCCACATGTGACCTTCTGCGCAGGATCACGCATTCAACGGCCCTGTCGCGGTGGTCCGGTGGCTAAGGTACTGGGCTGCTGACCCGCAGGTCGCGGGATTGAATCCCGGCTGCTGCGGCTGCATTTTCGATGGAGATGAAAGTTCTGTAGGTCAGTGTGCTCAGATTTGGGTGCACGTTAAAGAACCCCAGGTGATCAAAGCTTCCGGAGCCCTCCACTACGACGTCTCATGATCATATCGTGATTTTGGGACATTAAACCCCGCATATCAATCAAATCACACCACCATCAACACTTTGATACTTCGTAGTACGGCGCCCGGTAGCTTTTAATCGAAACGCGCTTGGTTGGCGCACACCGGCCGACTCACACAAGTGGTTCACAGCCATATACTTCAAAGATGAAACACCACCGAGAGTATTTAAACCTACCACCCGCTCTGACGTTTTGATGACGTTTTGGGCCGACACGGGGGGCTTTACTCACGTGACGTAATGTTCTCTCTTTTTTTTTCTTCCTCCATGTCATAAAGTCACACTTCGATCCCAGACTAAGCATTGATGTTTGAGGCCATAGGCTTTTCACCATTTTTCGTTCCAGCTTTCACGACCGATATGAAGAGACCTGGGCAGCACCAATGTAGTTGATGCTGCCTCAGTGGTAATATTACATGTAAATGATTGATATCTGGGGTTGAACGTCCCAAGACCACTAAATGATTCTGAGAGACGCCGTAGTGGAGGACCTCGCGAATTTAGACCACCTGGGGTTCTTTAACGTGCACCCAAATCAGAGCACACGGGCCTACAACCTTTCCGCCTTCATCGGAAATGCAACCACCGCAGCCGGGATTCCATCCCGCGACATACGGATCAGCAGCCAAGTACCTTAGCCACTACACCACCGCGGCGGGGCAATATTAAATGTAAGCGTATGTGCGAGCGAGTAAAGATAAGGAGAGAAAAGCGGCCCCACCGAGGTCTCTGAACTCATGACAAGTATTCTTGTCCCAAAATGGCATTACATTAAGGACGACATCCATAATCTAGAGCTAAGCAAGCCGAGGACATGTCCTTAAGGTCAAAGCTAAATTATGTTCGCCCTTTAGGAGTATCGCTCAAAGTGGCCGAAACGATCGCAAGAATACAGCTCGTAGCCTGTGCTTTAACACAGGGTCGTATACTTGTGGTGAAGAATCTGCGGCGTGAAATCAAACACCCTGAAATTATTGAGACTTTTTGCAGTTTGTTTTTCACAAGAAGTCTTCCTTAGTTGCTGCTATAGATGTCGTGCCAAATTAGGAACCTTTTCATCAAGAATGTGATTTCATCCAATGCAGACAAAGTTTCAAATGCGAAGCATTTCTTAGCGCACTTCGGTGACTTTGAGCGTATCTATCTATCTATCTATCTATCTATCTATCTATCTATCTATCTATCTATCTATCTATCTATCTATCTATCTATCTATCTATCTATCTATCTATCTATCTACATAGGGGAGGTGCCTACCCCCCTCCCCTATGTTATCCAAATGGGGGGGGGGGGTGCAAGGACAACCCCATCCAATCACATAATAAGGAGGGGCCGCTGCAACGAACCTTTGCCCTGTTATGCCAGCGAGTCCTCGTCAAACGGCCGTGCCTCTGAAAAAGGCAATCTGGGTCAAGGCCTGCCCGCAGTCTGCCTGGCGCGAACGGCGTAAACACGCGCGGCGCGTCTCTGGCCCACGTGCATTGAGTCATCTGCGCACGTGACAGCGAGCCGGCGTTCTCGTGTCTGGTGGTCTGACGCATGGCGCGGCGACCCCCCATTGGAGGAATCTGCCCTGGCGACCAGCGGCGCTTCTGATTGGACTTTTTGGTTGGACCCGGTGTAAATAAAAGAAGCCCTCCGGCGCGTCGCGATCGGCGGTCCTATGTGAGTGAGAGGAGGCCCCGTGTCGGAGAGCCGGCATGTGTGTGAGTCGGCGGTTTTAGGCGAAAAGCTGGCCCATGTGTTAGAGAGGAGAGCTCGGCTCTTCGAGTCTCTGTCGGCCCCAGTGCCGAAATTGTAACGCTTCTGTATATATGCTGTACATAAACCTTGTTTAACTCACCGTCGTCTCGTCCGCTCGTCTTATCAGCTCTGCGCAGAAGCAGTCGCGAGCTGAGAAACATACGCTACCAAACGGCTGGTGACCTTCCCGGCGGAGTTGAAAGCAGTGGCGCCTGTGGGACCGGGTCGGCGTCGCCGTCTTTCGCAACGGAGGTGGCATCGGTGGCAGCCACGGAGGCAGATTCTCAACAGTGGTGGCAGCGGTGGGATCGGCCCGTCGTTCGCAACAGTGGTTGGCAGCTGCGGGATCGGCCGGCGTCAGCGACATCGATGCGGTGAGTGCCTGATGTTTTCCCCTCAGTTCACCAGACTACTCTAGCTCAGGTTGTAGTAGTTTAGAGAAGGGCTGTGTGAAGCATTGTAGTGAGCTTTGATCGTTTCAAGCAAAGTCGAAGTGCTTTGAAACCAAAGTTAATGCGGAGGGGGTAAACACGGGAGTGTGAAAAATTGCTTGCGCGTCTTGCTAGTAGGCTTATAGTGGGTACGGCAAGTAAATTGTTAACAGGGGCAAACAGCAAGAGGCTAGTGTGAACGATGGAGAACCTTAAAGTGAAGGAACTCATCGAAATTTGTGAGGAACTCGGCATTACTTTGGGCCGTGCGAAACGAAAGCAAGCGATCCTTGAGATCATGAAGGATGAGGGAGTGTCGGCTGAGGAAGTCGATGAGGCCTGGGTGGATATTAAAGCACGCCGTGAGGAGGCTGAAAGGCGAGAAGTAGAACGTCGCGAGCGCGAGGAGGCCGAGAGACAGGAGCGCCTTGAGATGAAACGACTAGAATTGGCAATCCTACAGTGTTCGCAGGCGCCTAGCGTAGCTTCTCCAACAGTTCAGGTCAGCGGTTTTAGAATCAGGGACCAATTGCCACCGTTCGTAGTAGGCGAGGACATTGCGAAATATCTCGTCAAGTTTGAACACGTCTGTGAGCGAAACGCTTTGGAGCGGTCTCTCTGGGCGCGGAACCTGCTAGCTCTTCTTCCCGGCGAAGTGTCCGACGCGATAACTTGCTTATCGAGGGAAGCGTTTGAGAGCTATGACGAGGTTAAGGAAGTGCTCTTGAGACGTTATAAGTTGTCACCCGAGGCTTTCAGGCAAAGGTTTCGGTATGCTAAAAAGGGGAATGAGTCACACGTTGACTTCGCGTTTCGTCTTAAAGCCGATTTAATCGAATGGCTCAAGGGCGAAGGTGTTTATGACGACCGCGATAAAGTGGTGGAATGCGTTGCATTGGAGCAATTCTACCGCTGCATCGAGGAGGATGTCAGACTTTGGCTGCAGGACAGACTTGGGGAAGTGCAGTTAAATAAGGCAGCTGAGTTAGCTGAGGAGTATTATGCTCGCCGAAAGTTGCATAGCAGGGCAGTGCGCGTTGAAAAGGATGAAAGGAAAGAGGGCTTTTCACGGAAACCTGATCAACGGAAATCCGCTCCGCACCGTAATTTCAAGAAGGAACCGTCTCTTACGAAGGACAGTGTAGGGGAAGGGCAAACAGAAGCGGAGAAATCGAGTGAGGTTTCCACCACACAGGCATTTGAATCGGAAAACAAACGGAAGCCGCTAATCTGCTACAACTGTAAAAAGGAAGGGCACATCGCGAGAAACTGTCAGGAAAAATTTGCCTTCGCAACAATCCGAGAATCAGGAAAAAACATGCGGTTGTTGGAACCGTATCTCCAAGAAATTAAAGTAAATAAGAAAACGTGCCGAGCGCTTAGAGACTCAGCGGCAACCATGGATGTTGTCCATCCTTCATTGGTGTCTCCGGATGATTTCACAGGAGAATGCGCGTGGATCAGGCAAGTCGCCGAGGAGCAGAGTGTTCGCTTACCAATCGCCACGGTTGTCATTGAAGGCCCGTTCGGTAAGCTTTGCACCGAAGCGGCTGTGTCTGCCGCGCTAAATGATCGTTTTTCTCATCTTTTCTCCAACAACTCGGAGCAGCTTCTCAAAGAGCAGGGCAAATCATTCTTCCCCAACTTAGCGTGCATGGCTCTCACGCGATCGCAAGCGCGAAAGCTTTCGCGGAAGCTGGACCTGGTTCCATGCGGTGAACTCTCAAGTGACCTTGTCGGCGGGTCGACGAAACCCCAGAAAGGAAAGTTTCCGCATGAGTCATGTGAGCAGTCACGCGAGCGGCCCGTCGCCGACACGGCCGGCGCGGTATGCGCTGGGGGAGACGACGTGGCGCCATTGAGTCAGAGCGAGAGGGTTGCAACACTCTCGCCTGTAGCGGAAAGCTGGAGCGAGCTGCCGAGAGTTGATCGAGAGACGCTCATTCGAGAGCAGCGTGAGGATCTCTCGATTGAAGCGCTAGTGGAAAGCCAAATTGAAGCGCTAGTGGAAAGCCAAATTGAAGCGCTAGTGGAAAGCCAAATTGAAGCGCTAGTGGAAAGCCAAATTGAAGCGCTAGTGGAAAGCCAGAAAAACGCGGCAAAAGTGCTGTCGAAGGAGCACTACGAGAAATCGGGGAAGAAGCGCGCTTTTGAAGTTGATAATCAGGTAATGCGGCTGCAGCCATCCAAAAGGAACAAGCTTGAGGTTGATTGGGAAGGGCCCGCCAACGTATTATCGAAGCCTTGCGATTCAAATTATGAAGTGAAATTAGGAAGGCGGCCGGACAAAATTTACAACTTGATGAAACCATACGTTCAACATCAAGCGGTCGTAAATCTGCTGTTGAATGCTTCAGTGGAAGAGGAAGCAGAAAATTTGAGTTCTAGTGAGGTAACCGAAGGGGGATCGAAAGTAATCCGGGAGCAGATAAACCTAGAGCCTAGCTTAAGTGAAGGAGGACCTGAGAACGAGGACCTCAGAAAGATTGGTTCCGAGTTTGAAGACGCGTTTTCGGACCACCCCGGAAACATGAGGGTGATCGAACACGATATCGAGCTAAGTGGTGAGGAGTCAATCCGTAGCAAGCCGTATCGTTGTTCCCCTGTGCAACGTCGAAAGTGTGAGCCGCTCTTGGTGCCGCATAGGTATCGTCGCCTAAAAGTGGCCGGTTACTGAAGTGGAGCATGTTGCTCCACAGCGCAACTTTGACGTTCGCTAAAGAAAAAAAAAAGGGAAAGGTAAACGCTAATGCAGGTGCATTGAGCAGTGCGTTCCAGCTAGTACCTTCTCAACCTTTCGGTTTCTCGCTGGCGATTCGGGGCAAAATTTTGACCTCATCACGACCTGGGCTGAGCGCTCTCGTTCAGAGTGATCTCAAGGGGCCAACTTTGTGGTATTCTAATTCGTTACGTTGTTGTACGTGGGAAAAAAAAATTTGAGTTGTCATTTTAAGAGTCTTGTGTCCCACATGTGCCTCTTGATGTAGAGGGAACAAAATTCCGATAGACACGTAGATAGCTATATGTTGTACTATACTTTGTCTGGTGTTCTGTCGGGTGACCGAGGGCACTTGCTTGTGTCGTGTGTTGTCTGTTGTCGAACCGTTCTTAGCAAGTTGCAGAACCATCGACAAGTGCTGAAACCGAAGATGGTCAGAAGAGACGAGTGAAGCTGGTCGACAAGTTGTGGCGACAAGCCAGTGGAGCTGGGATCCGTCGTCAAAATGGGATGTGTTCCCGGAACAGTTTGGAGCTGTATTCTCCCTATGGCCCTGGAGGTGAACCTGGAGGGACCTGGCGAACGAGCGCACCTGACATCCGAGCCCCGTGGAAGCAGCTCGTCTTTCCGGTGCATTGTCTGGCGGCGGGGGTGCTGTTATGCCAGCGAGTCCTCGTCAAACGGCCGTGCCTCTGAAAAAGGCAATCTGGGTCAAGGCCTGCCCGCAGTCTGCCTGGCGCGAACGGCGTAAACACGCGCGGCGCGTCTCTGGCCCACGTGCATTGAGTCATCTGCGCACGTGACAGCGAGCCGGCGTTCTCGTGTCTGGTGGTCTGACGCATGGCGCGGCGACCCCCCATTGGAGGAATCTGCCCTGGCGACCAGCGGCGCTTCTGATTGGACTTTTTGGTTGGACCCGGTGTAAATAAAAGAAGCCCTCCGGCGCGTCGCGATCGGCGGTCCTATGTGAGTGAGAGGAGGCCCCGTGTCGGAGAGCCGGCATGTGTGTGAGTCGGCGGTTTTAGGCGAAAAGCTGGCCCATGTGTTAGAGAGGAGAGCTCGGCTCTTCGAGTCTCTGTCGGCCCCAGTGCCGAAATTGTAACGCTTCTGTATATATGCTGTACATAAACCTTGTTTAACTCACCGTCGTCTCGTCCGCTCGTCTTATCAGCTCTGCGCAGAAGCAGTCGCGAGCTGAGAAACATACGCTACCAAACGGCTGGTGACCTTCCCGGCGGAGTTGAAAGCAGTGGCGCCTGTGGGACCGGGTCGGCGTCGCCGTCTTTCGCAACGGAGGTGGCATCGGTGGCAGCCACGGAGGCAGATTCTCAACAGTGGTGGCAGCGGTGGGATCGGCCCGTCGTTCGCAACAGCCCTCACCCCCGCGTCAGGCCTTAATATGATTGTGTCGTACTGACAGAGCAGAGGTTGCACCTAGAAAAAACACCATGGTTCACAATTTGT
Source organism: Rhipicephalus microplus (assembly GCF_043290135.1). Classification (NCBI taxonomy): domain Eukaryota; kingdom Metazoa; phylum Arthropoda; class Arachnida; order Ixodida; family Ixodidae; genus Rhipicephalus; species Rhipicephalus microplus. The sequence goes on from NW_027464636.1 coordinate 1,640,410, forward strand.
TTAAGAAATATACTTGCCCAGTGTGCAGGAAACGTTTCAGAAAGAGGACCAATCAGACAGAGGATTTTAATTTTAAGATTGAAATACGACGGTCTGGTGCATGCGCCATCATTTGTTGCTTTTTTCTGTGTGTCATCTCTTTGTCCTCTTCCCTGTGTATATATATCCCGCTATATGTGCAATAAAATTGGTTGTAAGTGTGCGCTCTGTCCTATCTATCTTCTTTTCTATCTGTACTGCTTGTCCTATATGAAGTGCCAACTACAATTCAAAAGCATTGATTTGTTTGCACGCAAAACACAAGCTTGACATACTGCAAAGCTTTTCCTTTGAAAATGATGTCCGCCGCCGCATTGAACGACTTCATGAGCATAAAGGTTGAAGTAAGTGCAGCTGCTACAACAAATGCGTAATTACTGCTTCCCCATTTTAGTGTTTTCGTACAAACAAAACTTTTCAAGCCCACTTTAGCGTAAAAATAAGAAGGCCTACCTATCTATCTATCTATCTATCTATCTATCTATCTATCTATCTATCTATCTATCTATCTATCTATCTATCTATCTATCTATCTATCTATCTATCTATCTATCTATCTATCTATCTACCTATCTATCTATCTATCTATCTATCTATCTATCTATCTATCTATCTATCTATCTATCTATCTATCTATCTATCTATCTATCTATCTATCTATCTATCTATCTATCTATCTATCTATCTATCTGTCTATCTATCTATCTATGACTTTTAGCTCTCCTGGCCGTTTCGATAGTAGTACCGATACCAAACTTGGTGTGGCATATTATGACTGTATGAAGAACATATTTGCCTAGTCACAACATGCAATTCATGACATGTATATATGAGTGTCATGATTTACATTTCAATTTCCTGCAGCTTTTCGGTCGTTTCGTTCACATGGCATGTTGCAAAATTGGTAGGGTATGACATGATTGCATGCCGAACACAAGCGACCGACCCTAACAGGAAAATCATGACATGCGTGTCATGTAACATGACTACATGCGACGCTCATGACGCACTCGTGGCCGTTTCGCTAGCATCGTATGTATAAAATTTGGTATTATGATACGTCAATGGATGACGAAGATATGGGATTGGTGCAAAAATGATAATCATTATATTCGTGTCTTGTAACAACATGTTTACATGCCATGCTCGTGATGCATTGGCGGCTGTTTCGCTATCTTCACTTATACCCAATTCGGTACTACAAGACGTGAATGGATGACGAAGGTATGATACTGGAGCAAACATGCTAAACATGAGGTGCGTGTCATGTAATAACATGACTACATGCTACGCTCATGATGCGCTCACGGCCGTTTCGCTAGCTTCACATGTACCAGACTCGGTATTACGCGACGCGAACGGACGACATAGGTAAGGGACACATCCAAACATGATAATCGTTACATGCATGTCATGTAACAACAGGACTACATGCCACACTTATGTGCTCGCGGCCGTTGTGCTAGCTTCACATTCGCCAAATTTTGTAATACGTGACGTCAATGGATGACGAAAGTATGTGACTGGTGCAAACATTATTATCATGAGATGCGTGTCATGTGAGAACATGATTACATACCAAGGTCAAGGCGCCGATACATTTCGAAGTGACGTGGTTCGCGTGCTCACCGGCATTCATTTCGTCGCGTCACGCCGGCGTTGCCACGCCAGGTGCCGGTCTTGACATGTGCTCGCAGGCACGCGCCGGGCTGCGTTGCTCTGTCGCATGTGTGCTTCAGTGCGTCCGGCGTCCCTCCGACACGAAAACAGGGAGATGCAGTGTTGTCTGGGTTACGCTTCGGCGCGAAATGCAACATGTCGCATTTCGTGCTAGCTGCCGTCGGGCCGCGCCGACGGACACTAGTCACGCCGGTCGCGCAAGGCGTCAGACTATCGAGTGCTCGCGTTTTGCTAACGTAGCGTTGCTGTGTCCAGCGTGCGCGTGCGTCAGCGCTACATTGGACTATATTGGGCCCTTTACGATGCACTCGTGGCCGTTTTGCTAACATTACAAGTACGAAATTTGGTGCTATGCGACGGCAATGAAGACGAAAGTATATGACTTGTGCAAACATGATCATACTCACGAGCATCTCATTCAAGAAAATGACAGCATACCACGCACATAGCGTGCTCGCGGCCGTATCGCTATCTCCACATACTAAATTTGGTGTCACGTGACGTGAACAGATGACGAAGGTAAACGACACATCTAAACATGATAATCATGACACGTAAGTCATGTACGGCATCATTTACCTCTACCTCGTAACATTGCGCTTTTAGAGGGACATAACAACCTTATTCCTTCGTGCTTCGCATATCATCGATTCCCACTGTACGTGGGATCTGCCAATTTTCTTTGCGTTTGGTTTCCGGCCATTTTTTTTCCGAAGTGCGACATAAAAAAATTTTACCGTGAAGGGTAGAGTATACCTTACGTTCCTGTAGTTTATGAATCATCAGATATTTTTATTTGTTGAAGTACTAGCAAGTTAGCCAGCACCATTGTTTTTGTCTTCTTTATGTAATGATATTATGAAAAAGAAACTTCGTGCAGGGATTCGGGGCCGGCGAGACCTCTTATCTTTAAAAAGTCAGGAAGTGAAGTACAGTTCCCTTTCACGTAAACGAAAAGATAAGAGGAATGAAAATTAAGTGCCACAGCTGTTTAGGTTCTATAAATGTATGTAGCCTGGTGACACCACAGCTGTTAGCCAACTAGGCGATGACAGCTTGATGGAGCCAACTCCTACACTCCAAGTTTGATCAGTGAAGGCTCTGACAACTGTACAGAATATTGACCGAGATAGACTCCGTTACTGGAGATATTGTCATGTGCTTGATCAAGAAAGACGATGGCAGTCATACATGTGCCATGAAGGACTATGAAATGGATGAAAAAGAAGAACTCGCTTGCGCGTTCTATTAAAAAGACCGACCTGCGAGAAAAAGAAGACCGAGCCTGAGCGAAGAAGGCGATCGTTCCTGCAGTAGTTGGCGCTTTCTATTGCACGGCCTGTGGGAGGGGATTGGCCACACTCATCGCCTTTGGTTCTTTATTAGCGGTAGAATTTCTTTTTGCTGATTTTTCAGGAGCCATCAATGCCGGTCTCCGGCCCCGGCCAGGGCTCGCCCTGGTCGGCCAGTCGCCCTGCTGAATCGGTACCACTGGAGTGTTTCTTCAAGAACGGCGTAAGCAGTTTGCCTGTCGCGCTTGTGCCCACTGATGGCGGAACCATTCGGTTGAGTGAAACGGAGGTGTTCCAAGAAGAACTTCGCAACATAAGTGGTCATTTTCTGGACATCTCGGAGGTGAGGCGTTTCGGCAAGACTGGCATGCTATGCAGATCTTCAAATATTCAATGCTTAACAGACTTACTGGCCGCCACGAGATTTGCGTTCATTGCTGTTCGCGCTTTTATCCCCCCTCATCTTGCTTGCGTGAAGGGCATTGTTCGTGGTGTTCCAACTAACATTAGTCCTGAAGCATTCTTAAAGATGGTCTCTCCGGCTGGCGTGACATCTGTCTACAGATGCACCAGACCTGTAGGTGATACGCGAGTCCCTACTGAAAGCGTCATCGTTACCTTTGCTGGTCTCACACGCCCCTCTGAGCTGAAGGCCTGGCCTTATCTATTCCGTGTAGAGGCATTGACACCTCGCCCCCTGCAATGCCGTAACTGCTGGCGATTTGGACATAGCGCTAATGCTTGCAGGTCCTCTTTCAGATGTGCGAATTGCGGTGGGGCACATGCCGCATCAAATTGTCAGGAAGACAACTGCAGGTGTTGCCTATGTGATGGAGCACACACAGCCACGGACAATAGCTGCCCTGCTCGAGAACGTGAAACACAAATTCTAGACATAATGGAGAAACGCCGTTGTTCTCGGTCTGAGGCAACTTCTTTAATTAAAGAGCGCGAAGTGGGGTACGCTGCTGCTACGTCACGCCAGTGTGGGTCAATTGAAGCGACGGTCGCTTCCGCAGTGTCGGCAGCGATAGATAAGGCCATGCCGATGATTATGGAACGGCTTTTCAACACCTTTGCTGAAGGTCTGACCGAGATGCTCGCCGCCAGGTTAAACAGCCTTATTCCCTCCTTCGCTGCACACACTGTCACGGTCCAGGGTGAAGCTGAGCACCTCGACAATGAACAAAATAATCGCCGTCAAGAAGATGTTAACCCTGAAACGCTCGTCAGCACTCAGTCGCCTACCCCTGTGGGGCCCAGTGGGTCGTTTGGTGACATGAGGCTTGGTAATATCACTCATAAACGACGCAATGCTCCATTGTCTCCAACCAATTTGCCAATGTCGAAACCAAAAAAAGTTATTACTGATACCAACAATGAGCAGGACGTTTTGCGTTCTGCAGTAGAGTCAACTATATTAAGTTCATCATAGCGCCTGCAAAAGTTCTTCAGTGGAATTGTCGCTCCCGATCTTCCGCTTACATAGATCTTATTTATCTCATACAGCAAACAAATCCTAGTATAATTTTACTTCAAGAGTCTTGGCTTTCAGTAAACCAAACATTTACTCTGAAATATTTTCGAACATTTAGACTGGATCGGCCAGGTAGAGGAGGTGGATTATTGGTTCTAATATCTTCAAAAATGTGTCATCACGTTTCTGTAACTTTTGAACATATTTGTCCGGATTGTGAATTGTTAGGATTAGATTGTTTGTTACCTAACTCCAACAGGATTACAGTGATTAATGCGTACTTTCCTAATGGAGTAAGACGCACAGATCACCTAGACTGTGTTATCAAGAATTCTTCGTCAAATTCAATTTTATTGGCTGGGGATTTTAACTCGCATCACACCTCTTGGGGGCTTAAAACAGATAGCTGTGGCAAAAGATTGTGGAATTGGTTGCAGGATAATAATTTTCGCTGCCATAACTCTGGACAAGTTACCTTTCTACGCGGGATAAGCTCATCAACATTAGACCTAACATTTTCTTGTGGCCAGTTTATGATTTCATCGTGGGAAACGTTTGATAATGGGACGAGTAGTGATCATGTACCAATTACCTATGAAATAATGCTACCACAACTTACCTCTGCTATCCGGCAACAACGGTTCACCAACTATAAAATTTATACAACTGTTTTAAACTCCGCGCTCTCGTCATTGAGAGGACACGTCGGACAGCAACGAGCTGCTTCAGTCGTAGCGTGTCTAAGTGACTCTATCCAGCCGGCAGAGTTTTCTGTTAAGTACGGCAGCACACCGTCAAATTCAGCTTGGTGGAATGAAGATTGTACGCTTGCGTATAGGCGACGTAAAGCTGCTTGGAAACGTTTACGCCACAACCATACTCCAAAAAATTGGGTTGATTATAAGTTCCACGCAGCGCTGTTTAAACGTACAGTTGCAATAGCTAAAGATAAACACAATTCTGACTTACATTCGCGTTTATCAAAACCCGATAAAAGATCTGCCCTGTACAGATTTCTACGGAACAAAAAATCGACGAAGGTATCAGCATATTCGCATTCAGTAGTGCTGTCTCCTAAAGAGACAACAGATTTGTTAGAGGGCATCGCGAAAGGACTTGAAGCGCGTTTCGCTTCGTCATGCTTGAGACCTGTGACATTCAAAAGCTCAACCTCGGACTTTCGGGAAGTCACTATGGCTGAACTGGCAGATGTGATACTAACTGTAAAGCAAGCAGCTCCCGGTCCAGACCAGATTACAAACTCTATGATTAAATTAATATTTAATTCCCATCCCGAGGAGCTTTTGAATATTGTTAACTGCTCCTTACAGCACACATGGATTCCAAGCGCATGGAAAGTTGCTAAAGTTGTGTTGCTGCGAAAAAATCCAAGCCTCGGATATGTCCTGGATAACATTCGGCCAATTTCGCTTACTTCAAACCTAATTAAAATAATTGAAAGAATTCTTCATAGAAGGCTCAGTGAATTCATCGCTCGTCAGGACATTCTTTCACCAAGGCAAGTAGGATTTAGACAGGGGTGCTCTATATGGTCGGCTCATGTTGATTTGGAAAGCCGAATCCGCCTTGCAAAAGTATCTGGTGAGCTTTCTGCATTAGTCACGTTAGATATCGCAAAAGCCTACGATAGTGTGGAATACAGTACATTAATTTCAAGATTAGTGGACTGTGAGGTTCCAAAGTACATTATATCTTGGGTTCAGGAGTTTCTCATTGAGAGACAATTCTTTTGTTGCCACGAGGGAATTACTTCTGCCTCATATAAGCAAACAAGAGGTGTTCCGCAAGGATCAGTCCTGTCACCTCTTTTATTTAATATATTATTATCATCTATTCCCGTTCATAAAAATGTTCCTCTTTATGTCTACGCCGATGATATTGCTTTTTTCTCGTCATCCCGAGATATCAATAGTTTATATCAAATCTTGCAGTCATATTTGAGTGAGCTTGAGGTATGGCTTGGCGGGCTGTCTTTTTCACTTAATGTTAGTAAATGTGCTCTGCTTGTATTCCCTCTATCCGTTCCCGTATTTCTTTCACTGCATTATCGAAATGATCCGATTCCACAAGTAACAGCGCTAAAATATCTTGGTATTGTTTACGTGGACAATTTAAATTGGCAGCAACAAATAGAATCAAACACCCGTAAAGCAGAAAGCGCCGTAGGATTGCTCCGCCGGTTTTGCAATAAGAATTCAGGGATGCGCAGGGATACGTTACTTATGATATACAAACTTTACGTACGCCCAATTCTGGAGTTTGGCTGCGTTCTGTTTTCTGGAAGTGCTGAGTACAAATTAAGACAACTTATATTGCTAGAAAGGCAAGCTCTGCGGCTGTGTCTCGGACTACCTAGGTGTGTAGCGAATAGCGTGCTTTATTTGGAAGCTAGAATTATTCCACTTGATGCTAGATTTCGACAGCTTACTGTGCAAACATTTTTAAAACTTTACGATGCACCCCTCTTCTGTTCTCAGACAGTGTTCATCAAACATCCAGTTTCTTTCTTTCAGCGCCCGTGGTCTCGTTATCAAAGACCCCAAGTCATTTTCGTCGAGTCTCTGTTATCAAACCTTCACGTTTCCCTCCGGCATTTAACTCCTCAAACCCAATGCTCGGTGCCAGTTGACTTAATTTTCGATGATATTTTTCCAAACAATGCCAAGTTACTTCCAAAGCATGTTCTGGAGGGCCTCCTTCAAGATCATCTAAGTCATTTTCCTAAATACGTAGTAATTTCGACGGACGCAACGCAAAATCTTCAGAAGGCTGGAGTAGGTATTTTTTCTCATCAACTTAATTGGTCTTTTGCGCTCCGATTGCCTGACTTCACACCAATTTATCTCGCAGAATTCCTGGCTATTACATTGGCTCTTCGAAAACTAAATTATCAGCAATCAAAAGCTATTATTATTTCGGATGCTTTGTCTGTATGTACACATCTAACGTCCGCAAAAAAGTCTCCTCTTCTCAGGATATTTTGGTCTCTCGTACCGCATAGCCTATCAGAAGTTCGGTTTATTTGGGTCCCCGGGCATGCTGGAATTGAACTAAATGAAATTGCTGATTCGCTCGCTTCGGCATCTTTAAATTTCCCTGTGGTGCCAGTACCTCCACAGTTTCCTTTTATTACTGCCGAACGATTCAAACGCCTGTTAATCTTAAAAATGAACGAAACGTCGCTTCTACAATCTGAAGAATTTCGGCACTTACAATTCACATGGAACACCGCAAAATGCCTTTCCCGTCAATGTGAGGTGACCCTCACAAGCTTTCGCTGTAGAGTTCCTCTGTTAAATTTTTTATCTCAACAAATCAGGATTTTCATTAACTAACCTATGTGTAGTTTGCAATGAACCGGAAACAATAGATCACTTTCTTCTCACATGCCGCCGCTTCGCCTCACTGCGCCGAATAATTCTTGAAAGACCGATTGGTATGCTCGGATTGCCAGTCAATACATCCACCGTATTATCGTTTGGAGCCAGTCAGTTGGGTGTGGGCCACAGTGCTATTCTGTCAGCGCTACATAAATTCATTCAGGCAACCGGAAGGATACGCTGCTAGTGGTACTGCCAGATATATCCAATTCTTTCTTCCCCTTCCTCATTCTTGTTAATTCGTTTTATATATTCTGTTTTATCGTATTCTTCTACAATTTTATCACGTTTTTTTTTCAAAGGAACATTATTATTGTTTCTATCTAATTTCTCTTTATTTTTTTTTAAGCAAGCGTTATAAAAATTATCTATCATGAGGTACAGTGTGGCCAATCCCCCATGTGGGTATGAGCCAAAATCTTCTAGGAGACAAGACAAGACAAGACCTGCTTCTGCTGTCTCGATCTCTGCGGCAAGACCTCTGTTTTCACGTCATGACAATATTCTTGGTGAACGAAACGAGCGCTGTTTCATCAATAAACAGGAATTAGCTTTTAACGCTTCAACAGATTGTGCAGAATGACACGTACCGACCCTACCGACAATAGCCAAACCAACATAGGGGACTCTATCGCGGTATCCTCTAAACGTTTATGTGTATATGCTGTATGTATCTCTGCTCGTTATAAATAAGTGCATTTTTATTTGAAATTTTCGTGTATGACTTACAATGCGCAACTAAAATTTTGTTCGAAGTAAAAAAGTCATGCTGCCTTTGTGGGGCGTACAGCCTGAAGTGCAGTCCATAACGCGATCACAATTAACGATGCCGTTGGTTCTTGCCATATGGAAATGTTCTTGTGGACAAGATAGCTAAACCTATTAACAGAATAAGGGCGTTTGAGGAAAATATTGACGCAGACATGTGTGACGCCCCTCTGAAAAAGTCAGGGATTCAGAGCTATGATATTGCGATCGTATTTCCCCGAAGCTTCGGGAGAGTCGAAACCATGGCCTCGATGCCATACTCTGACCTCTTTTCAAGAAACAACAATACACCAGGCGTTCAAATAAGCTGCACAGCTTTCTATAAATTCAGCATTGTGAAGAACGTGCAAAGCGCGTTTTCTGGCAAGTTGTGTATCTGATTGGAACCAAAGTGAGACCACAATAATCGCTATCTGGTGAATGAACGAAGATTGAATAATGTATTTTTCAGCGACTTCATTAAGCGGGAATTTTTATATTGAAAAGATATGTTGTTTTTACACGGTCCTACTTAGAATAAAAAACGAGGGAAAGAACTTTTTATTGAAAAGCAGGGAGTTTAGCAGACATGCTAATCACTGACTTGCTACTCTGCGTGGGGAGGGAGATTAAAACGGGGAATAGTGGGAGAGAGAAATCAAATGACAAGGTGTCCAGATTAAAGATGGAAGAAAAATAAAAAAAGGCTGAACAACTTGTCGACTGGGTGAGGACGTACGTAGTTTCTCATTCCGTGGTTTCAATATAGAGCTAAAGTTTGGCGAGCTGACCGATACTGTCAAAATACGTGAACGAAAGTTCCATAGCATGCCTCTGTAGTGTGGGGAAGGCACCCAATACACAGTCAAGTGAGAGAGAGAGAGAGATAAATAGAGAGGAAAGGCAGGGAGGTTAACCAAGCTTGGCTCGGTTGGCTACCCTACACTTGGGGTGGGGGAAAAGGGGAATAATAGAACGAAAAGAGACAGAAAAGAAGAGGAGTAAGAAAGAGAAGCATAAATAGTCAGCTCGAAACTACACAGCACGGCCTCGCACAGTTCTTTCACAAGCGGTCGTGAAGTTTGGTGTTCCTTAAAAAGCACAAGAGGGCTTTCGTGGCTTTGCGCGTATGGGAAGCCGTCGGCCAAGGTCCCAGGATCTTCTCTTCTGTAAGCGGCCGTGAATCCAGCTGACAGAGCTTGGCTTCCATAATACGTCGTTCGGTCTGGTATGCTGGGCAATGACATAGAATGTGCTCAAGCGTTTCCTCGCAGGCGCAGATGTTGCATGCCGAAGTGCTCGCCATTCCAAGGAGACGAGAGTACGAATTCGTAAATGACACGCCCAACCTCATGCGACACAGTAAAGTTTCGGCGCATCGTGGGAACCCGGATGGCAAACGAAGTTGCAAGTTTGGGTCGATCGAATACAGGTGCGTGTTGGAGAAACCCTGCGTATTCCATTGTAGGAGAGATATACGGCGAGCAAGTGATTGTAGTAGCCTTGCAGCGTCCGTTCTCAAGAGTGGTATGGGCGTGCGCTGGTCTTGGTCATGAGCCGATCGAGCAGCTTCATCTGCGCGGTCATTGCCAACGATTCCGCAATGACTCGGCAACCACTGAAATACAATATCGTGACCTTCCGCGAGCGCTTCGTGGTAGTCGTGCCTTATCTGATATACTGATTGTTCATGTAGCGCGTGCTGCAGAACAAACCGTAGTGACTGTAAGGCTGACCTGGAGTCGCAAAAGATGGCCCATTGGTTAGGTTCCTGGTGAAGAATGTACTTTACTGCACCTTGAAGTGCTGCGAGCTCTGCTGCTGTCGACGTCGTGGTGTGAGAAAACTTGTACTGAAGCAACACATTTTCAGATGGAACAACCACTGCTCCTGTGGAGCTGTTGGAATTAGTGGAGCCATCGGTGTAAACATGTATGCGGTCGAAGTACCTTTCGTCCAAAAGACGCAAAGTCAGTTGCTTCAGGGCTAGCATTGACATGCGTGCCTTCTTAAAGATTCCAGGAACTGATAAGCGCACGTCAGGTTGACGAAGACTCCATGGCGCAGTTGCTGGATGCATGGCAAGTTTGAAGCCAGGCGGTAGTATGTCCTGATGTTTTGTCACGATACCTCAGTACGAAGAATGGGGCCTCCGAGCTGTCAAACACGTTAAATGATGTGACGGTAGCCGTGATAAATGCCGAATGTGCGCTCTCAGCGTCTCGACAATGATGTGCGTTGTGACCGGTTGTTCTTGTGCAATAACAATAGTTGACACTGTCGATGAGCATCTTGGAAGGCCAAGGCATGTCCGAAGTGCTTGGGCTTGTACGCTTTGCAGTGCACGGATGTTAGTCTTGCACGTGTTGGACAGGACCGGAAGGCTGTACCAGAGAGTTCCGAGAAATAGGGCTGTATAAAGCTGCAACATGGAGTGCACGGATGGGCCCCATGATTTTCCGGCGACGAATTTGAATACATTCTCAATGCCAACGAGCTTTTTCTTCAGGTATCTGACATGCGGGCTCCAGGTTAGGTCACGATCTACGATGACGCCTAAGAATCTATGAGTGCTCTTATATGGGATTGATCTGCCATCGATGCACAATGAGTAGAAAGACATCGGTTTGCGTGTAAACGCCACCGCTGCGCATTTTTCTGTGGCGATAGTCAAACTTTGCTGGCGAAGGTATGTCGATGTCATTGTTGCCACTTTCTGTATTCTTGCGCGCACTTGAGGTCGTGTCACGCCGGACGCCCAAATGCAGATATCGTCAGCGTAGAGAGATACATAAGCCGTCTGTGGCAGCATTTCAGTGAGCCCCACGAGAACCAAGTTGAAAAGTGTAGGACTCAAAACACCGCCTTGTGGCACCCCACGACTTGTGAAATACTTGTTCGTACACCCATCTTCAGTTAAAACGAACATAGATCTCTTTGTGAGGTAGCTTCTTACCCATCGAAAGACACGACCTCCAAGTTCAGCTGCTTCAAGAGCATTGAGAACAGCCTCGTGGCTCACGTTGTCATAGGCACTCTTCACGTCTAAGAACAGAGCTACCGACAGCCGCTTCTGAGCTTTCTGATGCTGAACAGAGGTCACTAAGTCAATAACGCTATCAACTGAGGACCGACCTTGTCGAAAACCAGCCATAGCATCAGGATAGATGTTATAATGTTCAAGGTACCATTCCATGCGTGTAAGCAGCATCCTCTCCATGACCTTGCCAACGCAGCTTGCTAGTGCTATAGGCCGGTATGATGCCAAATCGAATGGAGACTTTCCGGGCTTCAGCAAAGGCACCAGGCGACTACACTTCCACTCATCAGGCACCATTCCATCATGCCAAGACTTATTGTAAATGTCCAGGAGACAGCGCTGTGCCTTCGGGCCTAGGTGACGTAGGGCAGTATAGGTCACTCCATCCGGACCTGGGGACGATGAGCGTCTGCATGTGTTCAATGCCGCATGAAGTTCTTCCATGGTGAACGCAACCTCCATTTGCTGATCTCGTGCGACTGGAACATCCTGTGGCATTAGATCGATCGGTATAGAGATGTCGCCGGCGATCTTTGCACAAAATTCCCCAGAAACATCAAGCTGTGAGCGACGTTGATGTAGCGCCAGAGCGGCGAAGGGGTGACGTTGTTGCGGATGCGAGTGAATACCTCGAAGAGTCCTCCATACGGGAGACAAGGGCTTTCGAGGGTCTAGTGAGTCACAAAAATTCTTCCACCGTTGTTCATGAAGTTTGTGCATTCGACGCTGGATTTTTTTCTGAATGCGTCTGGATTCTCTGAGGTCAGAGATAGATTTCGTGCGTCTGTATCGTCTTTCGGCACGTCGGCGACCGCTCTAAGTTGTTCCAACTCTTGGTCGAGTGCCGTGCGTCTCGATTCTTTCGGACATATCTTCGTGGAAGTCTTCATTGCACAACTAATCACTTCTTCGATGGATTCCGGTGGTCCGTGCATGCACTTGCTCTCCACTGATATCTGAAACTCTTCCCAGTCAATAAGTCTTGAGTGTCCAGGGGAAGGAGAATCGTCCAAACCTCTTACTGTCACGTACGTGGGGATATGGTCGCTGCCACGTGTTTCAATATCTGTGAACCATTGGACTTTCGTGACAATGCTATGCGACACTAATGTCAAGTCCAGGCAACTGCTGTAAGTTACGCCTCGGAGATAAGTAGGGCTGCTGTCGTTCAGCACCTAAAGCCCGTGCTCTGATGCGAGATTAACTAGGTTCGTGCCTTTTCGATTTGTCCTGATGCTTCCCCACAATGGATGATGGGCGTTGAAGTCACCCATCAATATCCAAGGCGCTGGAGTCGTTGCAAATATACCATTCAAGATTTGTTGATCTAGTCGAACTGACGGCGCTATATAAGCGCCGATCAGTGTAAACGACAACTTCTTCTTTTTAACATATAGACACACGTAGTGATTTCCATTGTGAGAATCTACTCTTTGGAGAACGTAAGTGAGTTCTTTACGGATGTACACAGCAACTTGACTTCGCTCAATGCACGTTGAAGAAATGAACGATTCATAGCCCGACAGACGAGGTATTTTTGAAAAATGCGGTTCACAAATGATGATGATGGGAAACTTATTTTCGAAAATGAATTGTCGGAACTCAGGCATTCTTGACTGTAGACCTCTTGCGTTCCACTGAATTATGGAAGCACACTTGACTTTTTCTCGGAAAGGCTGATGCGGTCTATGGTGCGCCATCTTGTTACTGAAGTCCGGCAAGTGAGAAATTTTATTTGAAAACTTGGAATAATTCTGATACTACGTGCGTCCGCGTCTGCGGAATAGTGACTACGGGGCTTGGCCACTGACCTAAAAGTTCACGTGTTTTATCCCAGCTGCGGTGGTAGCATTTAGATGGAGGTGAAATGACAGAGGTCCGTGCACTGTGTGACGTGAGTGCACGTTAAAAACCACCGAATGATCAAAATTTCCGGAGCCCCCCACTACGGCGTTTCTCATAACCATATCGTGGTTTTGGAACGTGAAAACACTGATAATATCATTATTTCCGAGCTTGTGCTGCTCCGAGACATCCCCCTGCGAAGCTTAATAGTGGTTTGCATGACTACGCATGGAGAATGGGAACTGTCACCTTCGTCGGTACCTTCGGCCCATTTTTTTAGATCAAACGCTGCTGGCACCTGCCGCGGCACAAGGGCAGGTGCTTCACGCTAGTGCTCCCAGTCTGTCGCGGTCATGATTCATTTGTATGTAGGGTTTAACGTCCCAAAACCACCATATGATTATGAGAGACGCCGTAGTGGAGGGCTTCGGAAATTTCGACCACCTGGAGTTCTTTAACGTGCACCCAAATCTGAGCACACGGGCCTACAACATCTCCGCCTCCATTGGAAATGCAGCCGCCGCAACCGGGATTCAATCCCGCGACCTGCAAGTCAGCAGCCGAGTAACTTAGCCACTAGACCACCGCGGTGGGGCCTGTCGCTGTCAACAAACACCACCAATGACTTTATCGCAGCTTAAGCTTACAGCTAAATGAATTACGCAAACTATAAGGTTTTCAGTATTGCGATGTGAATTACTAGTGGCAAAGTGCAAATGTTCTGCAAAAAGCTTTCACAGGTGCAAAACTACTTCGCTTAGAAGATATGAAGCTGTGCTTTGTACCAAACTATTTCGATGTTGCATAGCTCAAGGCCCCGCCGCGGTGGTCTAGTGGCTAAGGTATTCGGCTGCTGACCCGCAGGTTGCGGGTTCGATTCCCGGCTGCGGCGGCTGCATTTCCGATGGAGGCGGAAATGTTGTAGGCCCGTGTACTCAGATTTGGGTGCACGTTAAAGAACCCCAGGTGGTCAAAATTTCCGGAGCCCTCCACTACGGCGTCTCTCATAATCAAATGGTGGTTTTGGGACGTTAAACCCCACAAATCAATCAATCAATAGCTCAAGTGGGAAGCACGTATGATACCATGTGAAGCAATCAAACCACGTATTTTGCATCCGGTAATTGCTATGGAGTTTTAGTCTGATTAGCGTATACAAGTTAGGGTATATTTAATTATTTTGTTACGATGGTTGGTATATAGAGTCCTGGCGCTAATGCGCATTTTATAAAATTTATCACTGGTAGTTTAAGAAGGGGCACAGATACGATATGCATAACACAATCATATCTAAAACGGCAGACGCAGACGCATAATATACATAACACCCTACAGCCTCACGTTGTTTTGTAGCATGGCTAGACCAGTTGATCGTTTCGAGTATCCGTATCTTGATGCTGTATTGCAACGCACATTTGGTACAGAATGGCGATAAGAATGTGCACAGAATAAAACAAAATATGAAGCAGATAAAAACGTCGCGTGGGCATTTATCCAACCAATCAACACTGCTGCTCAGCAGATTACCGATTGTCTGAAGGTCAAGAACAGCGGCAAACAGAGGATCCTCAATTGGCCACCATATCGCCATAATAAGGGCTACCAAGGACTTTCTACGTGCCTCGTGAAAGGCTACAGAGCCGCTGCGAAGCGCGAGCTGTTGGACGAGTGCCAGGCACTCCTGCGCCTGATATCTGAGCTGCGTCTGTGTAGCCGTAATTGCTCTTTTCTTTTTTTCATACGTACAGGCCTTGCAACGTACATATAGAAGCCCCGAGGAGGGGTTCGTCTCAGTTACCGATTATATGCAAGCGTTCACGCCTCGCGGCGCCACATCCGGTGTCTGACGTGGCTGCTGCTTTTGCGCAATGCGAGCAGTAGAGGCAGCGAGACTCCATAACGCGGAACCGAGCGGCTCCTCCTATGTGCCTAGGCCGGCTACATTTCAAGCTTGTACAACAACTTGTTTCCATCGGCGTCCGCGCCATGCGTATACAATCTGCAGCCGTACAAGTAGAGCATAAAAGCTTTTCCGCGCGCGATGATACCTTTTTAATTTGATGCACACTACCTGAGACAGGACATGCAAACTTCCTTTCGCGGATTATAGCAAAAAATTGAGTTGAATGAGTTCGTGCATACCTTAACGAAATAATTGCGGTGCAAAGAACCGAGGAAAATATAAACAGTAGATAGTACACCGGTATCCTGTCTTCGATGCTGGCGTCCTATCCTGTCCTCGTGCCTCCTTTCTTAATTCTCCTCTTGGACTACAATTCTAATATTAGTTCATGTTTTGAGTACGACAACAATGTCACGACAAAGAAACTGCAGAAGTCGGATGTAGGAGAGTTTAATTATATGCAAGGCGCTCGCTTGAACCAACTCGGCAAACGACCATTTACTAATAGAAAAATACTCGGACCATGGCCACGTTCGAATAATCAAGGGCGCGCAGTAGAGCCCTCCATGATGTTTAATGGACACAAATCTAATGAAATGTCTTTAGTTCATATTATACCTTGTCGCTATTTGTACAGACTCAATTCGCAATGTGATTCCAATATATGAACTGGATTATGAACGCTCATACTGTGCTCATTCATGCACTATAAGCCTTATGGTGTATACAGAATGTGCATATTGCCTCTGGTTAGTTTTTTCTTATTCTTAATTTTCCTTTTTTGTGTGTTGGTATTGACATTACTTTTAAGATGTTGGGATAGCCGGCTCTAACGTAGCATACCTTCTCATTTTCTGCCAAATATAAATAAAAAAATGTTTGTTTGTCGCCTGTTTTTTTTTACGAGTACCTTGCAAAAACTTCGTCTTCGTTTCTTGCTGGTTGAATGTGGCAATATTGGTATTTATTCTATGTTATGCGTAAGGATATCGTTCCTGGTTACTTTAGTCTCTACTGAGATTTCATCAATAAATGATGTTGCCTATAAACAGATCGGAAAATAATATTCAAGGTGCGCACGGAAAATAAACATGCCAATGCTCATTCACGTCTTAATCGTTGGCCGCATCGGTCATTGTAGCAGCATCAAGTAAAAATGGCAGTTACGTCGTTTTTTTCAGCAGATATTCGACTTGTAAAAAAAAGTTTTCACAATATACACACTTTATGCAGTTGTCTTACGCGAAATATGTTACGTACCTCAGAAAAATTAAAGAAAACAGTTCTTAGGAAATACTGCAACAATTCAATCATTTCGAAAAAAAAGATGCAGGTGAAACTTACGTACAGTATTATTGATGAGCCTTGAAGTCATAAAACAAGGTATCTGTATCAAGAAAACATACGTAGATTGCAGAACATTGGATAATAATGCTTCCGATAACACACTTCATCAAACTTTTTCTCATGCTCTGGAACCAATATATTGCCCGTGAATCTAAATTTGTGCGGCCTAGAAACGCAGCAGGCTGTTGCCGCTGGGTTCTCCTACCTAGACTCGGATCTGCATAAAAATAGGACACTGTATATTTAATAGCACTGAGACATACGCCAGGCGTTCAGCATACCTGACGCCGGAGACCATCATGTCGCTTCGCATGACACCGATACACATTGCTGAAAATGCGGTCAATTATTAGAGATACAATGCAATGTTCCTGACGCCACCGAATGTAGAAGAGTAAGACAAGGAATTAGATAAATATTCGACGCATTTCAATCACTATCTTCGCTACTGTCTATGTCATGTGTCATTCACCACTCGGAAGAAGTTATCACTGCTCTATATCTTGGCAATGTCCCTCTCTGAACGAAGGAAGCACGAAAATAAAATGATTTGAAGCGAAGTCAACACGCCATCACTTTCCTGGTGCCAATTGTTACAACGAAATCCAGATTGTCAAAACTTGGTCTATCGCGCAGATTTTCCTTCGGGGTTTACACACCCGGTCCTATAAAGGTGACCAATTCACGAAGAACTTTCTAATAGCGCGCCTTCGAGGAGCACCATTTTCGATAATCAGTCACGCGATGAAGAGTACAAATGATCATGCATCACACAAGAAAATGCCGACATCACGAGATTCCTTCATGTATGTGCTCCCTTGTGGGGTTTCTGTTGCTGAATTCACCATGCATCGCGAGTATAGAAAACTTAATTCCTTATCTAGTTTCTCTTGAAATACTACCACAACTTGTTTAGGCGGACAATAAGAGGTCTCCAATCCATGGGAGCAATGCGCCAAGAGAGCGCATTGTCCCAAACACAACAAATGGAGTGAGCAGTGATGTGAACACGTATACACAGATTGGGATCTACATGCTAGCTTTTCTCATGACCATCAAGAGAAAAGCACAAAACATCATCACAGAAAAACCCAAATTTCCTCGCCCTATTTTCAATGTTTCATACAGCCTCACCAGTGATCGCTGATCACGCACTTAAAGGAAACACCTACGACCACCGAACGATTGGTGACTATTTTTCAGCGTCACGTTTAAAGAAGTCACGTTCGTGAGCGCGCAAGACGTAATGATGTCTGGTGTGACCTAATGCCAATTATTGACGTTTTACTGTAATGTGGAACGGCTGCAGCTGTATGAAGCTGCTGCAAGGTTTGAGAACTCGGAAAGCAGTGGGAATATTTCACATCAGACGATTTAGAAACAACAAAGAGGGCAGGGTTATATTTACAAAATACACTGTACACTTCTAGAACTTGCAGTAAGTTCATTTTTCTTGCACACACAGCACTGTGCGCTGACAAATTCACGGTTTTCACTCATGGTAGCCGTTCAACTTCGAACGTCGCAGCCTCTCGGCCACAGCAGCGACGAGCCCAGCTCCTTTTCCACTGCCGTCTTCGGCGAGCATCAGCTTGAAATGACGGCTAGGCGCAAGCATCGTGATGAAGTGGGTCATAAGTCGGTGAAACCTGGGATGGTGCTTGTAAAGTGAGCCGTCGATGGCTATTGTCACTGTCGGCTTCTGCATGCGATTCAGTAGCTCCGCCAGGCAGATGGACACGAGAAGCGCTGCCCTTGCTGACGCCACACCGCAGACGTAGCGCACGACAGCGATATCTTCGTCCGTTACCCGTATGTAGCCAATCCTAGCCAAAACCTCGCGCGCACGACTCTCGCCGTCATCACCTTCGAGTTCCGAGACGTCAGCCGTCGTGAACGTGCCCTTAGTGAGGATAGTCTCGGAGGCCCTGCCTTCGAAGAGGGCTCGTTCTCGAATAAGCTTGACCAGAACGTGTCGCACCAGCTCACCGAGGAATTTGCCAGAGAAGAGCTTCTCGAAAGTGAAGGAGTTGACGAGCAGCGAGTTGTCATCCACGTTTCGGTCGAACTCCGTCTTGATAAAGTTGAGCACTCCGTTGTCGCCGAAGGCACCCCACTCAACGTCGATTACCACTTCACGGATACCTGTTTTGTCACCTTCCCACTTTTCGATGTTCTCTATCTTCTCGAGGTAACAGGCGTTGCTGCCGGTTCCCAAGATGAGACCAATGGCACACTCGTGATCTAAAAAGGCTCCCTTGACCAGGGTACCCGTCGTGTCATTCACGACGGCCACAATATCGATGTCCATATCACCTCGCCGATCGATGGCGTCTTTGAGCATCTGAACCGCATCCTGACCAACTACACCCGAGCAGTTGAAGCTCTTTGTCCAAGTGACGAGAATTCCCACATTCAGCGCCTTTTGTACCATCGGAAAGGAGAAGCAGAAACCCAGGGGCATCCGTTTTCCCATCAAGTTATTTGTCTCCATGAAGTCGTGAATGCAGTCGGCCAGGAAGTCGAACAACTTTTCGCCAGGTCCGAGTCTTATGGGTTCCGGAACAGAATAGTACTTGACGTGAAACTGCTTCTCACCTTCGGGATCCAGTTGAAGGTGCAGGACACGAAAGTTGGTTCCACCCAAGTCGAGCGCAAGGAACTCGCCCCTCTCGGTGCCATCGGGAAGTTCGGGCAAATAGGTGTTCTCCATCTGCAGAGACGATGGTCTACGAGGATTTTTCATTAAGCCCAATTCGATCTCACTGTTGAACACGTCCCGGATCTTGCAAATAGTGTGTACACTGAGAACGAGAGGGCGTACGATGTTCTCCACCGTCGCCTGCTTCTTGGGGTCATCCTCGATCTGCAGTTGCGGATAATTCAGGTTGGCCTCGGTGAGAGCGCAGTGCTGCATGGTGGAGTTCCTTGCGATGCAAGCAGCAAAATGACGGGAAGCGACTCGTCCTCTCTCACTTTCCCAAATGACGCTGGTCTGCTTGCGCGGTGACTCCGCAAGATGCAGCACGCGCCGTAGCGGTCGGATAACGTCGAAAACCGGCTTTCCTTTTCACGCTCACCACTAGGGGCAGAGGGCTCCGGAAATTAGGCTCGTGCGGCCCGCCGCACCAGCTCGACTTCGTCGCAAACCGGCAGTAAATGATTGCTAACGCCAGAGCCGAACAGCCGCCGCTCTCCGTGGCGAGCGATGGTGAACTAGCTAGGCGGCTGGAGCCGGCTCGTTAACGAGAGAGAGGGATGCATAAGTGCGTCATGTTCCGCCGATCTTGCTGCGTGCGCGCACTGCCAGCGGAGCAGGTACTCTGGCGCTATCTGGCGTATCAGCGAAGAGTTATTTTTCGCTGGAGTAATACCGACTTTTTATTTTTTTGTGTGTGTGTGAAGAGAGACCCCTTATTCTATTGCTGAATAAGTTAGAAGACCTGAAATGAAAGAACTGTAGATAACTGTACCGAAGAAAGGAAAGACCACGTAGCCGTCGACATTTCCTTAGTGTTTTCCAACTCTTGCAGATGGCTGCTGCCTAAGGTGATAACGGCACGAGTTGAATATATCTGTGACGGCTCGCTGCCAAAATCTCTGCACTTTACACGCTTATTTTATGCGATAGCGCCGTACAATATCGGAACGGGCAGCAAGACACGTCGAGGGTATGAAGAAATGCTTGGGTTGGCTGAGTGCCTGATAAGGAGGCACAGTCTATCATCGTTGCCGGTACCTGCGCCGCGTTGATATTGCTAAGTCGGGTACAGTGTTGCGGAGTTGCAGCTCCGAAATCGTAATAAATCCGGAAGCATTCAGCATTTTTGCGACTCCGCAATAGAATGGTAATTGAATGGCGACAAAGCTAGGAGAAATAAAGTAATTTATTTCATTTTCCACAGAATAGAATGGGCATGAAATTACGTCTTTTTTCGAAAGAAAAATGAAGCCGACTTCCATCGACGTGCTGTGTTTCCAACTTCAAACATTTCTTATACAGACCCCTGAATTTAGCAATAAAGCAGCATAGAGGCTTGTCTGATTACAAGCATGTTACTATCATACGCAACGTATCTACTATAATTTTGTGCTTGTATAGACTATCTTGCTGCGAAGTTTTTCTCCATTCTAGGAGTAACCACAGCTCCATGCCGTGGTATCCGCCCTGCAGAACTCATACCGATGTTACACCTTGCGAATTTTCTCTCTCGGTGGCACCTCAGCCGCCTGCTGGCTCCCCATCCTTCACTTTGTTTTTACATCGGCCGCCATCGGTGACTAGGATGCATACTAAAAAATGCTTCTCTAAGTTATCATGCCTATTGACGCTTGTGCGATCCCTGTGTTTAATGCAAGCTTTCGCATACTAGCTTGCGCGCAGTCTCGACCAATATAATAACCCTCCCCCCCCCTTTTGAAATACTGTCCCCCCTGTACTGTAAACTAATTTCCGTCCTTAAGAGTGCTTTGCGGGTCTATGACACTCTTATTGTAGGGCGCTAGTTGTATACAAGCCAAGCATCCTTAAAAGTGTAAACTGGTTGACAGTGTACCTACCCACATGGGTGCCTTCGCCTGAAATTATAGCAAAGGTCTGTAGTGTAGTTCAGTGCAGCACACATTCGCACACGACAAACTGTGCGCTATGTGAAGTGTGTGTGTGGTGAACAGTTGTACAGGATAAACCGGATAGGGAGAGATAGAATATACATTTGAAAACATTTGCTCGGGCAGCCAGCCGAAGGTGATCCCTCGAAATCAAAGCCGTACCTCCCCAAATTCCTACGTGACGATTAGCTAAGTCGTCATTTTAGCATTAACGCATTCGAGCTCACTCAGTATTAAAACGCCTTTCATTTAAACATGTCCTCTCAGAAAAAAGGCCGGCTTATTCAATAACCAAATACTAACCATTTACTTGTCAGGCACTAACCTCCGAGTAAGTGAAGGTAGTAAAATGCTCATTAGTGAAACTTGCTAGTTTCCAGAGCAGTTCGCGAACAGTCCTGACTCGACTAATTTTTACATGACTCAATTTCTAGTTAACTAGAGTTTATATGTGCATGTTAATTGTCACATCGAAATGACTCAATTACAAAAGTATATGAAGGATATTAAGCGAAGTACAACTGTGCATATAGAATAAATAGTGGCCACTAAATACGTAATTACCATGGCAACTACGCATCCCAGCAACATACATAGAGGCATGAATGAATCACAGACGAGGACCCACATCCAAATGTGCACATAGAATAGGAAGTTTTCGAATAGGGGTCCCAAATATTGGGGCCCCAAAGAAATAGCGTCAAGGTCACTGCGCATGCGCAAAACACAAATTGCGTTTGGGTTTTGGATTGGGAACGCTATTTCTCGAATTTAGCTGGAACCCATAAACTTGCCCCGAAAGTTTTGGGTCAGACAAACTTGACGGCACCCAATGAATTGGCTGCTCTCAGCCTAGACTAGAGTGGCACTGAATAGGGGGAGTGTTCAAAGCGCCACCGATCCTTTTCGAATACACTTCGCTCCTGCCTGACCCAAAGCATCCATACGCAAATTGCTTGGGGCCCCATACTTTTCGGGCCCCTCTTCGAAAACTCCCTAATATCAAGACTAGCCGGTATAGAATTGCCGGTATCGTATACTGTAGCAGCTGTTTGAAGGCTATATATGCTCCTATACATTGGAATAGCACACTGTGTACTGTTTACTAGCTATAGAAGGTAGAAAAATAATAAAAGTTTTTTACACATCATCATCTGCCCTGCTATATGTGTATCACCACTTTGACACTTTGACACGGACGGAAGAAGAAGTGTCTCTTTAGAAGAACGCTTGTTTAAGCGCTCTGTTTCATTTTAGTGAAATCATCGGTCTTTTGAGGTGCCTCGCCTCTCCGTCTTGCGGTGATGGACATGGAGCATGGCAGAGGCTCGCCTGGTCACAGGTCCTCACACCCGTCAGCCACAAGGAAGCGAGCTGGCTCTCCCAGTGACACTAGGACACCGATCTCTATTCTATGTCGCAAGACGACACATCCGATGGCAGCTTCATACCTGTCCGGGGTAAGAGGGCAAAGAGAAGGACGGCGAATACAGCAGCATCAGCTTCTGCAAGCACAGCGACTGTGCATTCAAGGCCTGCGCGCTGGCGCACGTCATCATCTTCTTGCCCGAAGATCCATCAAGCAACCTACGGCTCCTGAACAGGCAAGCCCTTTCGGTTGCTCTCGAATGTGCGGTGCCACATCAAATTAAGGACGTACGAGTAAACCCAAGGAAGAACATTCTCGCCATAGACGTGCACGATGTGAGTGCGCTAGGACAGCTGCAGCAAATGACTGAGCTAGGTGGCATTAAAATGCGCCCCTTTATCCCGATGGATGACAAATCAATTGCCGGTGTAATTTTTGACATCGACACTGCCATTCCTAATGCTGACTTGTCTACCCTCATCAAGCCTGCAAACGAGGAACTGTCATTACGCAAGTGCGGCGCCTTGGAAATACGCGCTGCGTAAAAGTGTTTTTCAAGGGAGATTGCATACCGTCCCACGTTAAAGTTGGACATTTTCGACATACGGTTCGACCATTCATCCCAAAGCCACTTCAATGTCATCAGTGCTTCAGGCTAGGACACGTCAAGGGCGTATGCCCCAACTTACGACTGTGTCCCCGCTGCGCTGAATCTCATGCTGAAGACGCCTGTCGGGCGACTACTCTGAAGTGCGCCAACTGCAGTGGTCCTCATGCGGCCTCGTCGAAAGACTGTCCTCGAATCCAAAAGGAGCGCGTGGTTCTCAGACAAATGGCCCGAGACAACTCAACAGACAGGGAGGCAGCCGAAGTAGTCCGGCGTCGGCGTCGACGTCGGCATCATCGAAAGTCTTCAAAAAGAGCACATTCCCGAGACGTTCCTTCCCACTCTGTAGCGGTTCCATCCAGTAGCGCCGCGAAAGGGCCCACCACTTCTACGAAAGAAACAGAGAAGCCTCCTTCTCTGGAGGAATGGCCCACGCTCCCGACGCGCTCTTCTGCCAAGGAACCTCTGCAGGTTGTGGCCACACAAGAGCCGTCTCCAATCATGGAAGATTTGCCTAAAACTGATCGTCAAGTGATCTCGGTGCTGCGTTCCCTTATAGAAGCCATCTGAGCGATATTAGTCGACATGAAGACACCATCTGCTCGAAGCGCACTTGGACTATTGGACGCCCTAAGCCCAGTGCTTGAATCTCTCAACTAGGAAGATGGCTACTCACACCTCAACATTTCTTAAAAAAGTCAAGGCTGCATCCGTCATCCAATGAAACGCCAGAGGACCAAAATCACGCCTTTCAGATTTTCGTCAGTTTGTGTTTACCAACGTGTTTCCAATTATCGTCATTTGTGAACCCGATTTGTCGAAACCAATAAGACTATCGGGGTACGAAGCTGTCACATGGCACAGAAGCGGCAGCAGAAGCGGTATGGCAGCAGAAGGGTAGCAGAAGCGGCATGGCAGCAGAAGCGGCATGGCAGCAGAAGCGCATGCAACATGGCAGCAGAAGCGGCAGCGAAGCTCGAGGACTAAAACGCTACACATCTTTCACGCAGGGCTGTGGAATATTCCGTTCCGGCATCGTGCGGCGGTTTGGATGCGCTGATATCAGCCCAGCCATCTTCATCTATTTCAAGAAAGCCCATTCCACGTCAGCCCTCGTGTGATTGTGACGCTGCCTGGACCATCGACTCGCATTGGTTGCTCAACCCCGACGAAAAACTACAAATTGACTGAACAACGCCCCCGTCCTTCACATGGCAGCAGAAGCGGCAGCGAAGCTCGAGGACTAAAACGCTACACATCTTTCACGCAGGGCTGTGGAATATTCCGTTCCGGCATCGTGCGGCGGTTTGGATGCGCTGATATCAGCCCAGCCATCTTCATCTATTTCAAGAAAGGCCATTCCACGTCAGCCCTCGTGTGATTGTGACGCTGCCTGGACCATCGACTCGCATTGGTTGCTCAACCCCGACGAAAAACTACAAATTGACTGAACAACGCCCCCGTCCTTCACATGGCAGCAGAAGCGGCAGCGAAGCTCGAGGACTAAAACGCTACACATCTTTCACGCAGGTTTGTGCCCAAATTCCTGCTTGTTTCTTGAATTTTCGCCTGTTTCGTTTTGCTGCTGCTGGTGCTGCCACAAGTGTTCTGTTGTCTGTATTGACTCGTTGAGACATGGCGAAAGAGATAAGAGCACTTTTCGAGGAACTTAAGCGTGAATTACGGGCTGAATTTAAAGGCTTCAAGGAAACACTCGAGCGAGACTTTCGTAATGAGCTGAGGGAAATTAAGTCCTCTATGGCTTCCTTAAATACTGATTGTGAAGAAGTAAAGGCTGAAAATGTAAAGCTAAAGGCGACCAACGCTATGCTAGAAGCCACGTGCGCTGATCTTGCTCAAAAGGTGAAAGA
Organism: Rhipicephalus microplus; assembly: GCF_043290135.1. NCBI lineage: Eukaryota > Metazoa > Arthropoda > Arachnida > Ixodida > Ixodidae > Rhipicephalus > Rhipicephalus microplus. The sequence goes on from NW_027464636.1 coordinate 1,665,639, forward strand.
TCAGGAGAGTAGGCTGCTACACCTTGAGCAGTATTCTCGTAATGCAAATGTGGAGCTCAAAGGTATACCGTACAACGCCACTGAAAACCTTATAGATACAGTGATCAAAATTGGCGAGAAAGTAGGTATACCACTTGAGGAAGCCGATTTTGAGTCGGTGCACAGAGTACCAACCTCCAATCTAACAAAAAAGAACGTAGTAGTTCAGTTCGCACGGAGGCAGAAGAGGAACTGTTTCCTTGAGAATGCGCGTGCTGCCCGGCTCAAGTGCTCTGACGTAGGCTTTGACTCGGAGGAGCCGTTCTTTGTTAACGAGCACCTATGCCCAGAGCTGAAACGTCTGCTAGGTCAGGCTACTGCACGCAAACGCGAAACTGGTTGGAAATATGTTTGGGTGCAAAATGGCAAAATTTTCGCACGGCGCATGGACAACGCTCCAAAAATAAAGATTTCATGCAGTGGGGACGTTGCTAAAATGGTCAACCCTTTATGAAAGCTGGAAAATAAGACCAATGTTCCAAGCTTTGAAGGAGCCCTTTATGGTGCTATGGCGTATCTTATCATGCCGTTCATATGTGTTAAGGAGACACATAGTTGTATATGTTGCGATAGTCTACCCGGAGCAAAGGCCATATGCGCATGCGCTGTTCGCCACACGTTCGTTCTCTTTCCGATATTTGTTGCCTGCTTTTTTAATTTTTTTGTCTTGTGTGCTTTAATTTTGGGAGTACTGGTCTGTAGTTGCCGCTTTTGCTATTTTCTGGATTGTTTGCGTTTATGCCTGTATCGCGACATGAGTTGGGAAACAACTTGGCTGCGTTTTTCTGCCCTTGTTGATGAAATCTGTAGGCACAGTGATATTTTTTGTTGTCTGTTTCTCTTTTGGAAGTATGTCACTACTTGTCTGCAAACTGACAGCACTTCTATGTTGACCCATAATAATCAGCAATGACTTTATCTTGTATTAGTCCAACCACACTCAAGTCGGATATTGTTGAAAAGTGTAAATCACCATTAACTTTTTTACATATGAACACGCAGTCATTACGCCAAAAATATGATGACTTTTGCATTTTTATAAACGAGTTCGGGTTTTCATTCTCGGTTATTATGCTGACTGAGACGTGGTACTCTGATCTTGATACCATACATTTAGACGGCTACAGTGCCGTTTCTTTGAATAGGAAATTGAAAAGGGGAGGCGGCGTATGCATGTTCACAAAACTGGGATTTACCTATGACCTCCTCGATGACTTTTCTTGGTCCACAACGGACATTGAGGTAATTTGTACAAAATGCGACAATTTTGTATTTGCTGTCGTGTATAGGCCACCTGATGGTAACTTGAGCGAATTTTTCATGTTTCTAGAGGCTATTTTCTCGTTTGTAAACGTAAACCAATATTCTTTAATTTTAGGAGGTGACCTAAACATTGATATGCTGACAAAAACTCCTAAACAGGGCGAATTATCTGCGATTCTCGATTCCCATTTTTTGTTTAATGTAATAACCACCCCCACACGTATCACTGCAACTAGTGAAACTCTTATCGACCTTTTTATTACTAGCCTAGCAATTAATGACCTATTTTCTGGTACCATTAATGTGACACTTAGCGACCACCTGCCTATCTATTTAGTAACTGATACGTATAATACGGCAAAAAAATTCACTGAAAATATAATATATCAAGAAATCAACGCGGTTACACTGTCGCAGTTCCGAAATGAACTCGCCAGAACAAGCTGGAACGCAGTTTTTGCGTGCTCTACGGCTGATACTGCATATGACCATTTCATAGACATTTTTTCTTCGGTATATAAAAAACACTTTCCGTACAAAGAAATAACTAAGCCAAACCGCGCACGTAAGCCTTGGGTAACGTTAAGTATATTGAAAATGATACGTACGAAAAACAGACTGTACCAGGTGTTCTTGAAAAATCGCGATTTGAATGCGCTGAAAGCGTTTAGGGCCTACAGAAACAGTCTCTCAAAAACTTTAAGGCAAGCCAAACGCGACTATTACCATACTATTTTTAACGGTATTGTAGATGTCAAGCAAATGTGGAAAAAACTAAACACAATTATATTTCCAAGTAATAGGACGCCCGGTGTCGACGAAATTACAATTGATAATCATATATTTAAAGGAAAAGCATTAGCCAATAAATTCAATGGGTACTTTACTTCTTTGTCAGAAAGTACTTACGACAGAAATGCATTAAGTTACATGCCAACACCTGTAGCCCCCTCAATATTTATTGACCCTACGGAGCAAACTGAGGTAAACAACGTTTTCATGAAACTTAAAAAAAGCAAAAGTGAGGACATTGACGGCATAAAAATGGAACCGGTTATCTTTGTTATTGATTATTATCACCCTGCCTGACGCATATTTATAATATTGTTTTAAGCACAGGTATGTTCCCTAAGCGGATGAAAAATGCCAAAGTTGCAGTGATTTATAAAGGTGGTGACAAAAATGAAATGAGTAATTACCGGCCAATATCGGTATTACCTATATTTTCAAAGGCTCTAGAAAAAATCATTTTCACTAGAATGTATAAATTTTTGGACTCGCATTCTGTGATTACAACAGCACAATATGGGTTCAGGTCTGACGTATCGACGGAGACAGCGCTGTTGCATCAAAAAGAGTTGATACTGGGCAACATTGAAGCAAGAAAGCTAACATTAGGCGTATTCATAGACTTTTCGAAGGCGTTCGACAGAATTGATCACCAAACCTTGTTAGAAAAATTGTTTTATTACGGGATTAGAGGCATCGCGCTCGATTTAATAGAAAGCTACCTTAGTGATCGGTACCATTGTGTGTCTATAAATAGGCAAACATCTATGCCCAAAAAAAATCAAACGCGGTGTACCACAGGGAAGCATATTAGGACCTCTTCTATTTAACCTTTATATCAATGATATTGTAAATGTGGATCACTCAATAACTTACATTATTTATGCAGATGATACAAGGTTATTCTTTACGGGAACAAATATAGACGATTTGATAAAAGCAGCTCATAAAACGTTAGTCAATTTTTCGAAATGGTCCTGCCAAAATTCGTTACAGATCAACAGCTCTAAAACCAAGGCCGTTCTTTTCCGTGCGAAAGGAATGACATGTACGTACACACAAAAACTGTTGCTAAATAATTTCAATATCGAACTTTCAGAGACTGTCAAAACTTTGGGCGTCATCTTTCATCAACATATTTTCTGGAATTCTCACACTGAACAATTGTGTATTAAGCTAAGAAAAGCCCTTGGCGTGCTGAGAAGGTGTCAGTCGTTTCTACCGCTCCCCCAGAAACTTCTTATCTTCAATACGCTTTTTTGTTCTCATCTACGCTATTGTCAGTTGGTATGGGCTTCTGGAACTGAAACATCAAAACAAAAGTTGTATACACTTCAAAAAAGCGCTTTACGGGCTGTTGCAAATATAGGTTACAGAGAACACACATCCCAGTTATTTGTCAAGTTTAAAGTTTTAAAATTTTGTGTTGCATATGAACATAACTTGTTGTTGTCTTTGAGGTCTGAAATTCGAAAGAATTGCACAAACCTGAGAGGCTTAGCACATTTACAGCCGAAAATTTTGTTGCGTCCGATGCGGAGTTCTGAACACTGGCACATCCCCCGACCGCGAACAAATTATGGACTCCAAATGCTAAGGCACTCTGTTCTCCATATATTAAATAAGTTCAAGCTCACAGAACAGCAATTGCGTCTCCTTTCAAGTAGTGATATATTAAACCTGTTTGTATAAGGAGCTACAAACCCAGGAAAATTGCACCCAGTACTGTTAAATGCATGAAATTTTAAGTGTACCCTTTTCTGTTATAGCGTCTTATTTTGGTTGCCTTTTTCCCAATAATTGTTTGTTTGTAAACACCCAAGTGTGCATCTATTCTGTACTTCATAAACAACCACTAGAATGTTATTTTCTTTTCTTTTTTCTTTCAATCATACGTGAGCACCGTATGGAGTTTGGTGTGCCATTGTTTCTGTTGCCTTGTACAAATGGGAGGTGGGGCTAGTCAAGCTGCTATAGCGCAGCTTTTTTCCTACTTTCCATGCCACAATTGTTTCTTGTTTGTGTAAATCACGGTGTATCGTTGTGGTGAAATAAAATTTCAACTTTCAACTTTCAACTTTCATGTCTTCAACGAACGGTGCGTGCAGCAAAATCATCGTCTTTGTTCGTCGTGAACTGACGTATGTTGTGCAACCAATTGCACCTCACGATGACAATCAGTATGCCTGCATCACTGTGAAAAAGAACCAACTCATGTTTACTCTCATAGGCGTTTATATATCACCGTCAAGTAATCTCGATTCCAGGAGATTAGCGGATATTTTGAGAGTGTGTCCTGCACCATGGGACCTCATAGGTGATTTCAATGCGCACAATCACGCATGGGGAAGTACGCGGACAAATGCAAGAGGACGCAGGTTAGCAAACATCGCCTACAACTATGGCCTTACTCTCCTGAACGACGGCAGCCCCACATTTCTTCGAGGGGTGACATACGGCAGCTGTCTCGACCTTGCTTTTGTCTCCAACTCCCTCGCGAGATACGTCAAGTGGTTTCCAGATCTTGAGACACGAGGAAGTGATCACATTCCAATCTACCTTAACATCAAAGGCTTGTCTAGTTATGGTCCACGGACGACCATTCGAGCAGTCCAATGGACCAACTTCAAATCTGACATGGAAGATGGAAGGAGGAGGAGGAGGAAGAAAGTTTAAGCGGAAAGACAGGGAGGTTAGCCAGTTCTTAGACCGGCTGGCTACCCTGTGCTGGGGAAAGGGGTGAGGGGAATGATAGATGTTAAAAAGAAATGTTGCGAAGAGAGGGAGAAATTACAAAAAAAATGCGACAGAGGAAAGGCAACATCAAAGAGTATAAGACACTAAAGTCTGTCTCTGAGGCCAGTTGTCCGCAAAAATCGCAGCAAAGCTTTCAAAGCCTTCTGGGCTGAGGATGGGCTTGGCCAATGACCCAGAATCCTTTGTTCCGACAAAGGCCAATTGGAAGATGCTTGCAGCGATGGCCTACGATCTGGGTTAGAGGAAACAATTAAGAGCACAATGCAAAACGCCACTCGCACGGTAACGATATCTTCCACACGAAACGACTTTGATATAGAGTTGGAGCGACTCCGAGCACTGCGACGCCGGGCGGAGCGTCGGTATCGGCGTACAAAATCAATTCACGATCTTAGGGCAGCCAGGAGGATGCAAAAGAAGATTCGGCGTCACATGGATAAATTAGCGTCGGAACGATGGACAACGTTTTGCCAGTCACTAGACCCTCGCAAGCCACTCTCACACATTTGGAAAACGGTGCAAGGTCTGCGTCACCCTACGGAACAGCGCTTTCCATTCAAAGCGCTCGCGCTATTTCGAAGGAGGCCAGACATCGATGTCGCAGAAGATTTCTGTGCGCAGATCGCCAACCAAGCCACTCGTCCAGATTCTCCAGTGAGAGGTGACGTCCCCCGTTCCCGTGACTACCACATGGACCTCCTTTTTACAATGGAGGAGCTGGAGGCGGCACTAGCTCTCTGCAGGCGTTCAACTTCTCCGGGCCCAGATGGTATTCCGTACCGAGCCTTGTGCAACCTTGGGGAAGGCGCAAGGAGAGAACTGTTGAGCCTCTACAACATCTCGTGGCAGGATGGCAATGTTCCTGATGACTGGAAAGTGAGCCGCTTGTTACCCATCTTGAAGCAGGGCAAATCCCCATTCGAACTAACCTCATACCGCCCACTAGCGCTGGCCAGCTGCGTAGGGAAGATAATGAAACGGATGATACTAGGCCGCCTGGAGTGGTATCTTGAATACTACAAGATTTATCCGAATTCAATGGCTGGCTTCCGACGCGACCGCTCTTCCATTGACAATGTCGTTAATCTAGTTTCGTACGTTCAGCACGAAAGATCCCGTAAGCGACTATCTGCAGCTTTGTTTCTAGATGTGAAAGGCGCTTATGATAATGTACTACATGAAGCCATTTTGGGTGCTTTTGCGGTGGTTGGCCTTGGTGGTCGACTCTTTCGGTGGATTTCGAGTTACCTGGCTGCAAGATCATTCTTTGTGTTAACAGAAGATGGCCCAACTACGCGACGCTATACTTCCAGGGGTGTTCCTCAAGGCGGAGTTCTTAGCCCGACGCTATTCAATCTTGCACTAATTGGCCTTGTTGTATACTTGCCAAGCACCGTTAAAATATCAATATACGCAGACGACATCTGTGTCTGGACATCAGCAGTCACACGTCCTCAGATACGTTCCCGGCTTCAAAAAGCAGCAACTATGATTGCCAACTACTTGTTCAAACAAGGTCTCAGCATATCACCAGAAAAATGCGCGCTGGTGGCTTTCACTCGCAAAGCAATGACCCCTTATGTCATCTCAATCTGCGGGCGACCGATTTCTTACGCCAAAACCCACCGATTTCTGGGCATCATTATTGATGCATCATTTTGGAGTCCGCATGTGACCTATATGAAGAAGCGCCTGACCGCTGTTTCTCAACTGTTCAAGTTCCTGGCAGGAAAGATGTGGGGGATGTCAGTAGATGCAATGATGGAGCTCTACAGGGCCCTGTTTCTCGGTTTCCTCAGATATACCTTGCCTGTGCTTAGCAATACCTGCAAGACCAATGTTCGTGTTTTACAGGCAATACAAGCCCAAGCGCTGAGAGTGTGCCTCGGTCTGCCCAGATGTACGTCAACAGAAGCAACAATTGCAATTGCTGGTGAGTATCCGATACAAACTCACATTGTTGTAGAAGTCCTGAGAACGCACATCCGACACTTCGCACGTGCCCCGGCCATCACCTTGCACTGTTGCCTTCAGAGAGGCGTCAAGCATCGTTCGCCAAAATTATCGTGAAATACAACAATAAACTTCCCTCGGGCTTCACTCATGCATCTAAACCATCCATACCACCTTGGTGTCTTATTCGACCCACAGTGCATCTTAGTGTACCAGGGATCCGGAGGAAGTCTGAGTTTTCGTCACCCGTGCTGAAACAACTGTCTCTTCTTTTGCACGAGAAATATTCAGACAGCATACATGTATACACCGATGGTTCCACGAACCACCAGTGTTCGTCAGGGGCAGTAGTTATCCCAGCAAGATGTGTTACCATCAGCTTTAGGACTGACCACTCCACGGCATCTACAGCAGCGGAACTAGCTGCTTTGCGCGCTGCACTTTGTGTGGTCAATCGGGAACCACCGCAACAATGGTCGATTTTCAGCGACTCAAGGGCTGCCCTACAATCTGTGCTCTCAGCACTGCGTCGCGGCCCGTACGAACAGCTTGTTTTCGAAATTCGATGCCTTCTCCACACTTTACTCGAGAAAGGGCATCATGTGACGCTTCAATGGCTGCCAAGTCATTGCGGCATCATAGGGAACGAACATGCCGATACTGCCGCGCGGGCAGCCCTTGAAGGAACACGAAAAGAAGCCATACCACTTTCGAGGACTGATGCTGCCAGTAATCTTCGACGACTTGCGCGTGAAATCACGTTTTCACTATGGTGCCCACCAAGCATCGATACGAATCGTCAACACCACCTGTCCTATTTGATGGCTCTTCGCATGCCCACTGGACTCGACCGAAAAGAAGCCACCCTACTTCATCGCGTATGGCTAGGAGTGGCATTTACAAAATCTTACTCCTTTGTCATAGGAATGGCCGACAACGCTCTCTGCGATGCCTGTCATTGCGAAGAGACGCTACACCACATCCTGTGTGACTGTCCATTGTATGAAATCCAGAGACAGTCACTGGCGTCTGCTTTTGCGCGCATCGACAACAGCCAAATGTCTGTGGACACTATTCTGTCAAGTGCCCGAGAGAAGACACTGCAACAGAAGGCGACGAAAGCTCTGTTGAAATTCCTACGCGACACCGACTTGAACAAGCGACTGTAACAGCAATGTCACACACCGCGAAAGACAAGACTGGACTATGACTGAGTGTGCGCGCATGTGCTGCCGAATGTGCTGTTTCTATCTTCCCTCTCTGCTCTCTTTCATCTCCCCCATCCCTCCCCCATGCGCAGGGTAGCAAACCGGCTGCCTATAGGCTGGTTGACCTCCTTGCCTTTCTTTTCCCTCTATTTTCCTTCCTTCCTACCACTTTGACACAGAATTTTTGTAACAAAGTAATTGACAAATTTATAATCAAAATTTTTATTTCAAAGTATTCCAGAAAATTAGGATTGGTCTAAATTTTTTTGAAGAGTGTCACAATTACTGTAAGATATGCGGTGGTGTTTACGAGAGATCTGGCAACGCATGTGGCTTAGTTGTTACTTAGGAAGAGCAAGACAGCATTTCTTGTTAGTAAGAGCAAAAGTTTCAAGCTGCTGGCTATAGTAAGGAGATGCCGCGAAGGTAGTAATATACGGTTGAAACATGTTAATGCTACTGTTGCCAACTGTTTACTAACTTTATTTTTTAAAGATTGTGGTGACCTTTTATATACCATAGGTAGCCGGAGGACTGCCCCTGTGGGAACTGGTAGTGTGGTTGCACTGCGCAAGATAAGTCACCAAGCTATAGTAGCCCTCGACCATGGTAACGTCTTAAGCGTAGTTTTACAGTTCTTATGCGTTAGGTGACATCAGCTTTTTGTTGTTAGAAGCATGCTTAGCTCGATAAAACTATCAAGATACGACTTTCCTACGTTGAAGAATTGGTAGGAATGAAATCGACCTGCCTATTAATTCTTTCCGAGAACTAGAATTGGATGAATTTTTTTTTATTACGAGGACCTAAAAAATGGGATTACGGCAAGCTATGATTCCCCGGAAAGGAATTGGAATGAAATGGAGATGCCCATGTCACAACCCTGGTTGGGTAAGCAATGGGGAAGCAATAGAAGTGTGGCGTGATGGAACCTAAAAATGGAAACGTCTAAGAATTCTCTTTTGAATTCAGCAGAAGCTGCCCAAATTTTTAAAGTTTCTTTTTTTATTTGAGCGAACTGTATCTGTTTGCCTTGACATGAATCGTTCTTGTCTGGCTTGCTGCATGTGCTTGGTGGTTAGTGCATTTTCACCTTTACTCATTTTGGTGAACTAGTTAAGAGGAGGGGGTTTGCCCCAACCTCTGTGGCACATCATGATCTAGGGGTTGTGACGCACACAGAGGCAGAATGTCCTAGCCAATGTCACTGAAAAAAAGTGCTGTCGGAATGTTTCTTTCATTTCGTTGAAGTGTATACTATCGGTTTTATGTGTTATGGTCCAAGCGCATACAAGATGAGAACAAGATCATGTTGAAGTGATGAACAATGCATTTTGGATTTGTTGTCTACACAAGCAAATTAACGAGTAGTGGCTGTGACGAGTGATCTTGCGTGTTTAGAAAAAGTGGTGAACAATTTGAGTGCTTCGTACTTTACTATGCGAGTGATCTTTGAGCCTAATATGACGATGCAGCAGGTAAAACGGACGAACGTTGCATTATGATTCCAGAACACTATGAAAGTCGCTAATACTTATATGCTTTGCACTCTTTTAATGATGAGCACAAATAAATTATAGATTCGTTGCAGAGCAATGCTTTTCTTATCATATGACTAAATTAGATTAGGTGCACTTGTGGTATAGCACTAAATGAAACATCAGTGATATATGTATTATACCAAAAAACGGACGATGCAAACAGCCGAAAATAGGACAAAGGAAAGGGTGGTCTTTCCTAACCCCCCTCTAAGTGGTTTGGATTTGCGTCGTCAAATGTTTAGGGGTACAGCTCCTCTGTCGAATTTTGTCCTGCGTAAGGCGTAATCAGTAGTATCAGACAAACAGACAGACAGATGGACGGGCGCACGAACGGGCGGACGCATGAACAGACAGACAGACAGACAGACAGACAGACAGACGGACGAACGGACGGACGGACGGACGGACGGACAGGCAGATGGACAGACGCTTCGCCCGACTCATCATCATTCCCTTCGTTGATGTGTTGGAATTTTTTGTAAAAAACTAACTAGCCCAACAAGAACGTTTACAGGTATTTATGTTATATCAGCATATGACATATTAACTACTATGTGTCACAGGCTATGACGTAGCAAACAATTGTACAGTCACTACGCCGAGTGAGCGGGAGGTTAGACACACCATGCGCGCACCACACGCAAAATTACGAAGCTTGAAATGAATAGCAATAAAAAAATATCATGCAACGAGTTCGCGTACGCACTTGCACAAATTGATTGCGGCAAGAAAAGTCACCATGCCCGCGGCATCGCGTAGGGCGAGGCTGATCGAGGAATGATGAAAAGGTCTATTTCCAGTAGCTGATGTTGCGCAAAATAACGCCACCCGTCATACGATAATCGGTGTGTGCATATTCGTAGTAATGGAGGTGCTGCCATAAGAAGGTTTACGGCACCGTGATCGTACTCTTTGCCTAAACTTGACGGAAATAGTCTTCAACGAAAGAAGTGTTTCAATATCAAGTAATTTGCCTCCTCCTTTTTATCTTTAGGTTTGAGTGACTTGCTTGAAAAACTTTGTTAAAGCGGGAACAGGACTGAGACAAGGAAAGGAGACGAACTGACAACCACGAACGCTAGTTCGTATGCGTCGTTTTTGTACCAAAATTATTTTTCTCAAGTAATAAAGCAAATGGCTCAGCAAAAAGCCCTGCTTAATTGAGTGAAATACTTTTCACTAGAACCAGCACTGCCAATGAATTTTAATGAAGCCCAGAGACCTCATTAATCAGAAGATGTTATACAACAAAGCTAATACGGTTTTAATACAGTCGATTCTTGGGGAAACTCGGGAGATGTTCGATTGGTTAAGTTTGATCTGTTTTGAATGCACTGCACAGTACAATCGTTTTCAACATTGTAATGTACAATTACAGTTTTCACCTGTGACATGCAGGACTCACTGGCGAAGCTATGATAGTACGAGGTCATAGCTTATATGTGCCCTGTTTCTGGTGCACTTTGGGGAAGTCGGATGTTGGGCGTTATTCGAGCCATCGACTGAGGAGTTCATCCTAAACCATAGTGAATCTTTGAAGTATTGGACTATTCTTTTCTCGCATCAGTTGTACACTATGCTACCCTTTGCTGGTACCATTCGATATGGTCATAAAAATACTCAATATTGATATTTTCCACAAAATATTGTAGTAATGGCTTGTTATTTTCAGCATCAAACTCTAGCCTTAGGCGCACACCCACGTCATACATGCTTAAAAGCCGAGAGATGAGCAATAAGAAATTCGGAAATGACACAGGCAGGCTGATTCATAACTACTCGACTAGGTTGCCCCCATCCACACAAATGAGGATTAGGTATGTGAACTGACATTACCCGGTGTGTCACGAACTAGATTTCTTTTTATGGAGTAAAATACGAACAACATTTACCTACTTTAAACCGATGCAACGACTCATAAAGGCACACAAGTGCAGAGTGCGTCAAAAGTTCTCACTCCCATATCACACGTAACTCTATGACTGTGCATCAACCCCTGTATGTCCTAGTGTGGTAACGACATTTGCTAGCGAAATAAAACATGGATGATTTTACGAGAGCAAAAGGAAAACAGCGTGAAACGAATCAAGGAGGAGAAAAGCACTGCGAGTGTTTTGACTGAATGAATCACAGTTGTTGCACACGCCGCTGATTGCGTGAGATCAGATATCGACCTCTTGCAAACCTCATACGGCTTTTTCTTACATGTCATTTCGCCACTAGTTGGCAAAACATTACCCTGCTGAGTGTCACCGACCTCTCAAGTTGGAAGTTGAAACTTTCCTGCTCCGTTCACCCCATTTGGTGAGAGCGCCCAGCGCTATCTATCCATTCGTCTTGTGCCTATTACATAGAAACATCATATCATATGCGCTGGAAAGACTCAAGTGGCCCTGGTGGCTGATACAAGTGAGCAGATGCTGTGCAGACAGGGTTACGTGCGCTCGAGAGTTTGTTGCCCAAGAGCGTCCGATAACTTCGACCTGCTGTATGGAAAAAAGCACGCTTATCGGAAGTATCACGCACCCATACGGCACAATCTGGCGCGCGCGCAACGCCACGTGGAATTCAGCGGTGCCTTTTTTTTTTCAAGGCTGCTTATGAATCTCCGCAGCACGGTTGGTTTAATAATTGCCATTCCGGGCGACGACACGTCGTAGCAGTAGAAAAACGATGGCTTGTTAGTTGATTAGGATCAATAGTCTTTTAGATGACAGGCTTAATGATTGAAAACTTCTTTTGTGGCAGACACGAAGCGTGTTTCGGATACTCATTGTAGAAGACAGAAAGGGGATTGATTGATATATAGGGTCTAACATCCCAAAACAACCATATGGCTTAGACACGTCGTGGTGAAGAGCTTCAGAAATTTCGACCAGCTGAAGTTCCTTAACGTGCACCCAAATCTGAGCACACGGGCCTACAGCATTTTTACCTCCGTCGAAAATGCAGCTGCCACCGCCGAGATATGATCCCGCGACCTGCTGGTCAGCAGCCGACCATCTTAGCCACTCAACCAACACGGCGGGGCGAAGATAGAAAGTAGTGATTAGAAGAAACGTAAAACGTGTCCAGAATTTGAAGTCTACCTTGCGAGGTCTTGTAGTTTAGATCATCTTTAAATATTTGTGAGCAACTAACCGACTACATTTACTTATGCAAGACACCGGTTCAGGCTTTAAGCGCAAATAAAGTGAAAACATGGTGTTGCGTCAAGCATCCTACCTTGATGTAGCAAACAAAAACACAAACAAAAAAGTGACTTGCAAAACTGAATCACGGGCTTCATTCCCGCAAGTCCTGTTATTCCACTGGAGAAGGTAACGCACACGCACGCAGAAATTCGTCTCTTCGTCTTCGTCTCTTCTTGTTCAGTGCAGTTGCGTAGCCTTTTTTTATGGTGCCATCTCACATAGAGTTTCCTAAATATACACTAAAGGGAACTCTCTCTATGGGAGCTGCGACACACGACGCTTCAGCGAGCGTGGGAATTATGGGACGGATTTGTCTAATCTTCATACTTCTGGCTCCGTGCGTGGTCGTGTGGCTTGAAGCTGTTTTCTCGCCATGCAAAAATCAAGCAGTGTACAGCGGTTGCGCTTCACCAACTTATTCTTTTAGGCTTACCATTTAAAATCGCGTCACGAAGTTCGCAAGGGTTTGTTCTTTATTTAAAAAAAAAACGAAACACAGCAATAAACGAAGTCACAAGTGTGATTTGTTGCCTGCAAGTGCGAAGACTATGAAAACTCATGTACTACCCATCATTCTCATGGTTGCTGAACGGTCACCGTGCCAGAGTCCTATCTAGTCAATTTCAGGAGACTCTATGCCTCGTACATTCCTGTAGCTTAGTGCACCAGTGTGATTGATTTTAATACTCAGAACTTACTGAGGTATTAGACCTCAGTTTATATCTTTGGTCTTTAATCTTCGTCTCTGATGATGATGATGATGATGATATGTGAGGTTTAACGACCCGAAAGCGCCATATGATTACGAGAGACGCTGTATAGTGGAAGGCTCCAGAAATTGCGACCTCATATGATTTTTAACATCCACCTCAATCTAAGCACACGGGCCTCGCTCATTTTCGCCTCCATTAAAGTGCAGCCGGGATACGATCCCGCCATGTTCGGGTTAACGTTGATCTTTGCGAGTGTGCAAAGCATACCTTCAAGTCTTAACTATTCAGCGTTCAGTGACGCCTTTATATATAGCGATTTAAAGCAAACTCAACGCAATACAAGATAAACAAAGATTTTTTTTCTACTGAAGATTACACATGCATGCGTATTTTAAGAAGCATTGCAGACATTCTAACTCGATAGTGCTTAAATATTTAGGCAAAGATGACGGGACTTCGATGGGCTGACGGGTTTATTTGGTCAGTGTTAGGTACTGACGTGGTATGCAAATACGAGACTCGCACGACGACTGAACGCCCTAAGCAGCAGCAGCACCACAATGGTAAGTCGCCCTTGCGAGAGCAGAGCACAGCACCAATGTACAAAGTCGGTGCCTTGGAACCACTGTAATGCCAAAGCTGCTCGTGGGCAACATTACATTGATGTGCGGACGAGGAAGTATGGAAAGGTGCAGGAGAAGAGCGTGGAGAGAGAGAGAGAGAGAAATAATTAAAAGGAAGAGACAGGGAGGTCAACCTAGACGAACTGGTTTGCTACCCGTGGAAATGTTGTTTGGAAGTATAGGGCTTGTGTGGCGCGTGTCCCTGGGATGCCTTCTACAGGGAGGTGCGAAAAACAGAGACGAGGTCTGTTTACTGGCCCTTTAATGCGACATCGCTGGCGAAGAGTGACACGCCAGAGTGTAAATTTTACTGACTCACACTGCAAGTGCGCTTCTTGTATCTCTCTTTCTCTCTCGCCTTTTCTCCAGCATATAAAACATAGTTTCTCCAGCCCATACATTAGCATGCGGTTATGCTAAACTTCCTAACCTCTGTACATTTTCCGCTCTCATTTTTTGTTTCCCAACACCGTGACATGGTGCCTTCTCCACATTACACAGCGTGCAGATAAGAATGATAAGGCTTGCTGTGCCCCTTAGATGTTCTTTCAAACGCTTAGAAAGCACGCAACATACAGTCGCCGTAGTGGGACTGATCATGTCCTTGACTTCTGCCCCGAACATAGCACCACGAGAAATCGTCACGGTGTTCTACACTGTAAGCAAAAAACTATCCGAGTTTGGGGTTTTTGCAGCTCATGACCTCTGAAAACTCTCTGGCGCCTAAAATTACTACCTCGTGCAGGAGTAAAAGTTGGTACATGACATAGTTTTACCACCACCTCTCAGGCAAGTAGTAAAAGAATGTCGAAATCCAGTTTTACCACGCAGGGAGTTTTCTATCAGGTGATTTTTAACCTGCGTTTCAGAGTTTATTACCACGTGACTGCGAGGCGCAGCTGCTTCGGTGGCTTTTGCCCCATACGCCCCATTGTGACGCTCTCAGTGAATCCTGAAGGTACGCGAGGACCAAAGATTTTTTTTTTTGGCATCGCCGTGCCTCAGGACTGGCCTCAAGTCAACCCCATTTCACTGTAACTGGGGGCAGCATAAGCAAAACAAGCGAGAACAGCATTCTGTGAACGAAAAAGAAAAAAAAGACAGGGGGAGGGGATCTCAAAAGAAGAAAAAAAAGAAAGAAAACCTGCTGTAGAAAGTTGTCCTGCATATTTTTGCAAATTGTTGGCTTTCGCTCGGCGGTGGCCTTGGAGACAGACGGTGCAAGAAGCTCGGTATCTGTGTGTCTGGTTGGGCTCATGGATCTCACGTGTTTCCTACATCATCGAGCGACCATGCGCTTCCGAGCGCCTCCTAACCTGCACGTCGCGGGTATCTCGCTTCCGAGCCGAATCGCGAAGATCTGCCAGTGGTAACAAAATCAATCTGGTGTCATCGTCCGTGCTTGCCTACTGGAGAAGCAATAAGCAAACTGCTTCACTCTGTCGTCGGCACGGAGCCGCGGCCGCCAGTGACCAGTGGGAGTGTGTCGCCGGGGCAGGTGAAAGAAGCATCGCATATATTTTGTTCCACAGTAGGCGATGTCTGCATGAGTAAAGTGCTGCCCGAATCGCCCACCTCATGCACCAACTGTTCTCAAACATGTAGTGCGAAGCCGATACGAGGCAGACGGAACCAACAAGCGGCGGCCGGTGAGCACGAAGAAAACCCGGACGGTAATCTTTCGTTGGAAGTATGCATACACCGCCCCGTCCCCGTAAGATAGCGGTCACCTGTTCATTTGTGTCTGAAATGGCAACGAAATTCGCACAAGATATGTGTTCTGTGATCGCCAGCTGTGTTTCATCGGATAGCCGTGCTCGTCGAAAAGGCTTATAGTACGCCGTGGGTAAGAAGCTTGTGTGCAGGCGTGCACCGCTCCTTTACGCCCGTTGTGATGAATACGTGCTGCTACAGTGTTTGTGCACCGTCGCTCAATGAAAATCATTGAGCTACCATGGTTTGTGCGTACTTAGGTATATTTTATGGACTTGTGCATCAGCAGTGCTAACACGCGTGGGGCCATGAGCCCGGTGTGCAAAGTAATTATCGGATACTCAAAAAGGTGATATCGCGAAGATTTATAATAAAAGGTCGGTGTGACATTTAGTGCCCTGCAGCGTACCTCAAGTTTACGTTTGAACCTTCAACCGTTGTTAATCAATGCAAAAAAAGAGCTCTCCTACCGGTGCTACAGAGCCGGTCCAAAAGTCGTGCCTATATATACCGGATTGTCAAAGTGTAGTTGAGCAACGCGTGCAGTCTGTTCTCTTTTTTAAAAAGATTTACTTATTACTCCATATGGAATTCGTTTTTTGCCTTGTGATAGTTCTGTGCACAATTTGGATGTTATATTTTTACTTGGTCTTCATTCGGTTTGGCGTAGTATGCTATCGTACAGCCACTGTGATGTGACAGTTCTATCCATCAATGAGTGTTTCGTGGAAGCTGTTATAAACGTGCGAGATGTGCATAAGACTACCGACTGCGTTGAAGATGTAAAATCTTTGTTTGACGCGTTATCACGCATGAAACACGTGTAATAGTGATTGTCATATTAGATTGACCTGTAGTCAAGAAGGCAATAAAGAAAAAAAAACGCGTGCAGTCTGTTCAAGTGGTGTATTATTCTGAATTTGTTGTGTGTCCGTGTTTGTCTGGATGTGAATCTATGTGTCACCAGTTCTGCCGTTTAATAAATTCAATTAATTCTGCTATTGTCACAGGTAATGGGTATGAGCCATCAACTGTAAGTGGAATTCCTGGGAAGTGAAGAAAGAAGAGGGCTTTTGCGTCCTGGTCTGAGGGCAAGTAAGACGTCGTTTCGTCGCTGTCTGTTATTACGTTCGCGGCACTGGTGGAGGTGCTGGGTAAATGCGCCTCGGCTGCAGATTTTCAGCCGACACACCGAGCTACTTGGAGACAGCTACAGCTCCCACGGCAAGAAGCAGTCGCCGCCTGCGAGGACTATCTCCCGAGTACGGTCCCCTCTCTCAAGAAGAGATGGCAACTTCAACTAACAACCAGGCGAGTCAAACCAACGACGCCTATTCTTTTCTCCCGCATGTTTTTCATGCGCCGCAAACACCACGCTCATTTCATGGAGACATTTACGAAGATGTTGACGACTGGCTTGACCACTTCAATCGAGTTGCCAACATCAACGAATGGGATGAAGCTCGCAAGCTGCGGAGAATTTACTTTGCATTAGAAGACTCTGCCAAAACGTGGTACGAAAACCACGAGGGTTCCTTTGCGACGTGGCATGAGTTCAGCCAACAGTTTCGTGACGCGTACCGTAGCGCTGAAAGGAAGGAGAGAGCAGAGCAGGCTATCTCGTCTCGTAACCAACGACCCAACGAGAGAGTTTCGATGTTTGTCGAGGACATGCTGCGACTCTTCAAGCGTGCTGACCCTGCAATGTCCGAGGAAAAGAAGGTGCGGCATTTAATGCGTGGGGTAAAAGAGCAGCTTTTCGCCGGACTCGTGCGCAATCCACCGACGACTGTGGCAGAGTTCATAAATGAGGCAACCACAATGGAGCGTACTCTCCAGTATAGGTCGTCACAGTATGAACGCCACGACGTGACCCCTGCTGCATGCTTTATCGGGGCTGACAGCGAGAGGCATGCCCTCGCTGAGTTCATAAGAAGCGTCGTGCGGGACGAGCTGCGCCAACTCCAAGCAGCGGGACCCCAACCACCCGTAAGTGCTCTCACAGACATAATCCGAAATGAGGTCCGACAGGTGGTCACCCCACTCGCGCCAACAAGGCCTGAGGCCCCTTTACTGACTTATGCGGCGGCTCTGCGATCTCCTGATACACATGGCCCTGATCCCACCATGGGGAGAATGGATCAGGCTAGCCATCGATTCCAGGGCACCTCTTCGACTCCGCCACCCACCTCAAGGTTTCCGAGTGCACCGACTTATCGTCCGTCTGGATCGCGGCAAAACGCCACAAAGGCCAGCGTGTGGCGTACGTCCGATAACCGTCCCCTCTGCTACCCCTGTGGCGAAGCGGGTCACGTCTACCGCCATTGCCAGTACCGCCAAATTGGTCTCCGTGGCTTTCACCCTGATGCTCGGTGCCCGCGTTACGGTGAGCGTCCCCGCGACATCGAAGCGTACCTTACGGGCCAGCAAGCTCCTCGCCTTGGTCAACGCCCCATTTCAAGATCACCATCACCTCGCCGCCCCACGTCACCTAGCATTCCCTCGTCATCTTTTGCTCCTTTCAGAGGCCGGTCACCGAGTCCCCACAGGGGAAACTAGAAACCGCGGCTCCTAGGGGTGAAGCCGCGTCCCAACGAACTGTCAAAGAGCCTCCTTCGACGCAAAGACCCGACGAAGACCGTTTTGACTTTCCAGTCGTTTCCGAAAGTCATCAGACTGTTTCCGCCGACATCACCGTACACGTCGATAATCACGTCGTCACCGCCCTCGTCGACACCGGCGCCGATTATTCGGTTATGAGCAGCACCCTAGCATCCCAACTGAGGAAGGTAACTACCCCTTGGCAAGGACCGCCGTTGCGCACAGCAGGGGGCCACCTCGTCACGCCGACTGGAATGTGCACAGCCCGTGTTCGAGTCCGTGCTTCGACGTTCACAGGGTCTTTCCTTGTATTACCTGTGTGCTCCCGTCCACTCATTTTGGGGCGGGACTTTCTTCGCGAACACCGCGCAATTATTGACCTAAGAGACTTGCAGGTGTCGTTCGAGGACCCGTTTCATCTTGAACCGGAAAACGCCCGCTCATCGAAGGCTGCCCTACGTGTATCTTCCGATTCTGTTACTCTGCCTCCCCGCAGCAGCCTTTCTATCAACGTTGAATGCGACCAAGACGTTCCCGATGCTGTAATTGCAGAAGTAAATTTGTCCCTACTTTTTGCACAACAAATCTGCGTTGCCCGAGGTATTGTACAGCCCAGTAGAAAGCAGGCTTGCCTATTCGTCACGAATTTCAGCGAGGAGTATCGCCATCTTACCAAACACACTGCGATCGCATACCTTGAGGATATTGCCAACGTCCCTGGTCCCTCAACATTATCTGCTCTTTCGTCGTGCGACGATTCCGCCATGACATTTGCAAGCACTCTCGACGTGAACCAGGGTCTACCGTCTGCACAACGGGAACGTCTTTTGAAGCTACTTGGCTCATTTCGGGACTGCTTCGCTACAACTTCGAAAGTTAACCAAACACCGCTTGCCAAGCATCGTATCATCACCGAGCCTACCGAGAGACCCATTCGACAGCATGCCTATAGAGTCTCGCAAAAAGAACAAGACGTTATACGCCAACAGGTCCAGCAGATGCTCAAGGACGATGTCATCCAGCCATCGACCAGTCCCTGGGCGTCCCCTGTTGTGTTAGTAAAGAAAAAAGATGGTACTCTGCGATTTTGCGTCGACTACCGAAAGTTGAATAAGATCACGAAGAAAGACGTGTATCCTTTACCACGAATAAACGACTCGCTGGACCGCATTCGCAATGCTCGTTACTTTTCTTCCATGGATCTACGCAGCGGCTATTGGCAAATATCTGTTGATGAGCGCGACCGCGAAAAGACCACCTTCATTACTCCTGATGGACTCTACGAGTTCAAGGTCCTTCCCTTCGGCTTATGCTCGGCACCAGCTACTTTTCAAAGAATGATGGACACGGTTCTTTCTGGGCTAAAATGGCAATCGTGTCTTGTCTACCTTGACGATGTGGTCGTCTTCTCGGACACGTTTGAGCAGCACGTCCAGCGCTTACAGGCAGTTATTCAGGCGATTCGAACAGCTGGGATTTCTCTCAAACCTGAGAAATGCCACTTTGCATTCGAGGAACTAAAATTTCTTGGTCACGTCGTCAGCCACGCCGGTATACACCCAGACCCTGAGAAAACGAAAGCTGTTGCCGCATTTCCTGTCCCAACGAACAAGCGCGACCTCCGCCGATTTCTGGGACTCTGCGCATATTACAGACGCTTCGTCAAAGGCTTTTCCAAAATCGCTGAACCACTAAATGAACTTACGAAAGACGGCGTACCGTTTGTTTGGGGTCATGATCAGCATCACGCCTTTGACGCGCTACGAAACCAGCTCCAAGCCCCACCTGTACTCGGTCACTTTGACGATAACGCTGCCACAGAGCTACACACCGATGCCAGCAACGTCGGACTTGGAGCTGTACTGGTTCAATGGCAAAATGGCGTAGAGCGCGTGATTGCCAATGCAAGTCGAACATTATCATCTGCAGAGCAAAACTACTCTGCAACAGAAAAAGAATGCTTAGCCATTGTTTGGGCTATAACAAAGTTTCGCCCTTATTTATACGGTCGACCATTCAGGGTAGTTAGCGACCACCACTCTTTATGCTGGCACGCCAACCTCAAAGACCCTTCTGGTCGTCTAGCACGCTGGAGCCTTCGGCTGCAAGAATTTGACGTTACAGTCATTCACAAGTCAGGACGCAAACACACTGATGCTGACTGTCTGTCGCGTGCACCAATTCGAAGTACGAACGCGGACGTTGAAGAGGACGATACATTCCTTTCCTCTGTGTCAGCAACCGACTTGGCTCAACAACAACGCGACGACATGGAGCTAAGCCCGCTGATCGACTACCTCGAAGGCCGAAAACGCAGCCTTCCTCGAAACTTTGCACTTTCGCTGGCCTCGTTCTGCATCAGGGATGGAGTCCTCTATAAGAAAAATTTCGACCATACCCAGGCTACTTACCTACTGGTTGCGCCGACCACGCTTCGGGACAATATTTTACATGCTTGTCACGACGAACCATCATCCGGACACCTTGGCTACACGCGCACATAGGAAAGAATTCGCCACTCATACTACTGGCCCCGCCTCGCGAAGACAGTCAAGCAGTACGTCCGCACATGCCGCGACTGCCAACGCCGTAAGACTCCACCTGTCCGACCAGCAGGACTATTAAAGCCAATCGCCACGCCGAAGACACCATTCCATCAAATTGGCATTGACTTGCTCGGCTCATTTCCCACCTCTTCGTCTGGAAACCGGTGGATTGTGGTTGCCACCGATTATTTAACGCGTTACAGCGAAACAAAAGCCCTGCCCAAAGCTACCGCCGCCGAAATTGCACAGTTTTTTGTCACCAGCATCGTACTTCGTCATGGAGCGCCAGCTGTGATAATCACTGATCGTGGTACAGCTTTCACCGCAGAGATGCTTCAAGAAGTGCTGAGACTAAGTGGTACAGAACATAGGAAAACCACGGGTTATCACCCCCAAACAAATGGACTCACTGAACGGTTGAACAAGACCATTGCAGATATGCTGTCAATGTATGTGGCCGTTGATCACAAGAACTGGGATGATATACTCCCTTACGTAACTTTTGCTTACAATACAGCAGTCCAAGAGAGGACAGGTTTCACCCCATTTCGCTTAGTTCATGGTCGAGAGGTCACCACAATGCTCGATGCTATGCTCCTTCCTAACAACTTGAGCATGTTCAACACGGACGCTGAATTGTTCACTCAACGCGCCGAGGAGGCCCGTCAACTCGCCCGATGCCGTATTCAGGCTCGCCAAACTGCCGACGCAGAACGCTACAACCTTACACACCGAGAGGTTACCTTCCAACCAGGCGATGAAGTTTGGGTGTGGACTCCCATTCGACAGCGTGGTCACTCTGAGAAGTTGCTTCGGCGCTACTTCGGCCCTTACAAAGTTCTGCGCCGACTCAGTGACGTTACGTATGAAGTTCTCCCTGAGGGCGCCTCAAGACGTTCCCGTCGGTTTCCACAAAGTGATGTGGTGCACGTGTCAAGACTCAAGCCATATTTCTCGCGTCATCCATCGAACGTGGACTAACTTACCATGCGATGACTATTTTTGTCACTTTGGTTTTTTTATTGTCTTGTGTACTTACTCCTTTCTTTATTGAGTACTTCTAGGACGCCAGCCCAATTTTTTTCTCCCTTATGACGGAGTTGTTGGGTTCCATGATAGCATCTTTTTTTTCTCATTTGTTTTCTCAACGCTCCTTACCAGCATCGAGCCGATGCTTTTCGAAGAGAGGGAGTAATGTCACAGGTAATGGGTATGAGCCATCAACTGTAAGTGGAATTCCTGGGAAGTGAAGAAAGAAGAGGGCTTTTGCGTCCTGGTCTGAGGGCAAGTAAGACGTCGTTTCGTCGCTGTCTGTTATTACGTTCGCGGCACTATTTAATAAATTTGTCGACTCTGGGCGAATGCACCCGTCAATTTTTATAATTTTACCACCGAAAATAACTCCCATAAATCAGCTCAAAAACCTTGTGAAGGCAGTAAAAATTTACTCTCTCTATACCCGCTCAAAACCTCACTGGGGTAAACAATTACTACTCTCCTTACGTTCAAAAACTCAGCACGAGAGTAAATTTTTACCTCGATAGTAGGTGGTAAAAAAAACCCAGGATAGGTAGTGCGCTAGAGTAGAAATGGTTTACCCAGTTTTTGAGGTTATTTCAGGTCACTTTCGTTTAGAGTGTAGGCACTCTGCTGCTGACTCGCAGCTCATGGGATGGAATCCTGGCCGCAGGGGCGGCATTTTCGATAGAGAGAAAATTGCTTGAGGCTTATGTGCTTAGTTTTAGGCGCACATTAAAGAACCTCATGTGGCCGAAATTTCCGAAACCCTGCACGCGGCGTCTCATAATTATATGGTGGTTTTGGGACATAATCAAACAATTATTATAACAACACATAAAACTTTTTTCACGTCAGAGATGCGTGATAGCCGATGTCACAAGTACGCAATCTTATAGGGAGCACAATAAACAAGTAAAATACACGGATATACAAAGCCTGCAAGATTGTGGCAGTTACACGGATGAAGAGAACTTGTTGAATATGATATTCGTTTATTACAAAGTTATTGGGATTACACCTTTTTTTAGTCACGTGGATGTCGCGAAAACAAAGTAAACGCTGTTGTGAAGCGTGCCTCCCAAGAGGTTACGAAGGGCGCCTTGAAATCTCACCGCTGCAACCACTGTTTACGAAAGACGGCGACGCCGACACGGTCCCGAAGGCGCCACTGCTTCGAACTCCGCCGGGAAGGTCACCAGCCGTTTGGTAGCGTAGGTTTCTCAGCTCGCGACTGCTTCTGCGCAGAGCTGATAGACGAGCGGACGAGACGACGGTGAGTTAAACAAGGTTTATGTACAGCATATATACAGAGGCGTTACAAATTCGGCACTGGGGCCGACAGAGACTCGAAGAGCTGAGCTCTCCTCTCTAACACATAGGTCTGCTCTCAAATGAGGTCTGCTAACACATAGCTCAACTCTGACACACAGCTCAACTCT
The DNA here is from genome assembly GCF_043290135.1 of Rhipicephalus microplus. Classification (NCBI taxonomy): domain Eukaryota; kingdom Metazoa; phylum Arthropoda; class Arachnida; order Ixodida; family Ixodidae; genus Rhipicephalus; species Rhipicephalus microplus. Next base: position 1,689,038 of record NW_027464636.1, read on the forward strand.
CTATCGCATAGCTCTCTTCTCTGACACGCATGTCTGCTCTCCAACAGGTTTGCTCTCGACGCGCCGCAGGGCTTCTTTTATATGAACCGGGTCCAACCAAATGTCCAACCAGAAGCGCCGCTGGTCGTGAGGTCAGAATCCTCCAATGGGGTCGCCGCTGGGCCGCGTCATTCCATTCTTTCTCATCGAATCTGGAGAGGCTGCGCTGCAGGTGGCTCCACCCAAGGACGAGTGACGTCGCCAGGCATTGCGTCACCCCCCTAGACAGGAAGGCGCCGTTTGCTGGCTCGACTGGCTGCTCGAGTGACTCACTGCACGTGCGCACCAGAAAGGCGCCGTCACGTGTTTACGCCGTTGAGTTGTTCGCGTCAGGCGGGCTCGCGGGCTGGCCTTGACACAGATTGCCTTTTTTAGAAGCTTGGCCGTTCGCTGTGCACTCGCAGGCATAACAGCACCTCCGCCACCAGACAATGCGCCGAAAAGACGAGCTGCTTCCACGTGGCTCGGATGTCAGGCGCGCACGTTCGCCAGGTCCCCCTAGGTTCGCCTCCAGGGCCAGGGGGGAATGCAGCTTCAGACTCCGTTCCGGGAACACATACCATTCTTGAGGACGAGTCCCAGCTCCACTGGCTTGTCGCCACAACTTGCCGGCCAGCTTCGCTCGTCTCTTCTGAGGATCCTTGGTTTCAGCACTTGTGGATGGTTCTGCAACTTGTCAAGAACGGTTCGACAACAGACAACACACGACACAAGCAAGTGCCCTCGGTCACCCGACAGAACACCAGACAAAGTATAGTACAACATATACCTAGCTACGTGTCTATCGGAATTTCGTTCCCTCTACATCAAGAGGCACATGTGGGACACAAGACTCTTAAAATGACAACTCAAATTTTTACCCGTACAATAACTTAACGAAATAGAATAGAACATAAAGTTGGCTCCTTGAGCTCACTCTAGACGAAAGCGCTCAGCTCAGGTCGTGATCAGGTCAAAATTTTGCCCCGAATCGCCAGCGAGAAACCGAAAGGTAGAGAAGGTACTAACTAAACGCACGGCTCAATGCGTCTGCATTAGCGTTTAGCTTTCTTTTTTTTTAGCGAACGTCGAAGTTGTCCTGTTGGAGTATCATGCTCCATCTCAGTAACCGGCCACTTTTAGGCGGCGATACCTATGCGGTACTAAGGGCTTCCCGTACTTGCGACGTTGCACATTTGTGTAACTACAATATGGGAGTCCAGATTTCTCATAAAAAGAAACATTCCTTCTCAGCTCCTTCTTCTGGACTTCACTTAACCTAGGCTCTATGTTCAACTGTTCCAAGATTACCTCCGATCCCCTTTCGATTACATCACTAGAACTCCGAATTTCTGCTCCCTCTTCCTCTGAAGCATTCAACCGCAGATTTACGACCGCTTGAGGTTGAACGTATGGTTTCATCAAGTTACTGCGGTAAATTTTGTTCGGCCACCTTCATAATTTCACGTCATAATTGATATCAGAAAGCTTCATGGGTGCCTTCCACTTGTCCGCAAATTTCCCCGCTCTCTGACAAGTGTCTCATGAGCGTACAAAGTCTTGGATATCCTTCTAGCATTTCGGCCGATAAAACTCAAGGGAAACTCTAGCCTTGCTCTTTTTTATGCCGAGATGCCCTGCCAATGCGTTTTCATGCGCAAGTTCTAATAGTTGGCGACGATACTTTTGTGGCACCAAGAGCTGTTCATACTTGCGACCTTGCGCATTTGTGTAGCTCCGATACAAAAGCCCTGCTTTCTGAAAAAAAGAAACATTCTTTTTCTTTCTTCCCAAGTTTACGCTTTCCATTAGCGCTTTAATCGAGAGGTCCTCAGGCTGCTCTCGAATGAGCGTGTCTCGATCAACCCTCGACAGCTCACTCCAACTTTCCGCTATAGGCGAGAGCGTTGCAGCCCTCTCGCTCTGATTCAATGGCGCCATGTCGTCTCCCCTTTTTACGGAAACCGCGCCGGTTGCTTCGGCGACGGGCCGCTCGCGTGACTGCTCACATGACTTACGCGGAAAATTTCCTCTCTGAGGTTCCGTCGACCCGCCGACAAGGTCACTTGAGAGTTCACCGCATTGAACAAGATCAAGCTCTTGCGAAAGCTTCCGCGCTTGCGATCGCGTGAGGGCCATGTACGCTAAGTTGGGGAAGAACGATTTACCCTGCTCTTTGAGAAGCTGCTCTGAGTTGTTAGAGAAAAGATAAGGAAAACGATCGGGAAGCGCGGCAGACACAGCCGCTTCGGCGCGAAGCTTACCGAACGGGCCTTCAAATACAACCGTGGCGATTGGTAAGCAGGCACTCTGCTCCTTGGCGACTTGCCTGATTCACGCGCATTCTCCTGTAAAGTCATCCGGAGACACCAATGAAGGATGGACAACGTACATGGTTGCCGCGGAGTCTGTAAGTGCTCGACACGTTTTCCCATTCACACTAATTTCTTGGATATACGGCTCTAACAACCGCATGTTGTAAGAGATGGGAAGGAAGGAAGGTCGCTCGCTGAAGGATATTGCAGATGATGGCATCCCACCACTGCCATCAGTTGTTATCGGGTCTGAAGGAGGAACGCAGGAAGATACGAGAAACATAACAGAGGTTTATGACATAATTTACACATATTTACAGAAAAGAAATGATAGTGGTTTCACAAACCACGAGCGTGGTGGTTGAACGTTACATAGTTCAGAGCAAGGTTCAGAGCAACGTCCAGCACTCTGCCGCGCTGTTTTATGCCCTGTCGGGCTCCTCCTCTCCGAGTCGAACACCAATCACGCACACACAGGTGAGGGGGGCGAGCATGCACGGTCCACGTGATGACTGCACTGTGGTGGCGCCAGCAGGGCTCTTCCTCGTCGTGGGTGTGCCGCTACTGGAGTGTTCCCACGATCCTGGCAGCATACTTCAAAGGGTCCGCCGATTTTGTTCGCTCAATTAGCGGGGTGATTTGCGGTAAGCCGTCGGTCTCCTCCAGGAAGATGCTGTCTTTGTTGGCCTCTCTCGAATGGTTAACGGCGTCTTGGCGACACGACATCTCGTCCTCCGGCTAGCACGTACAATGCCTGACGAGCATAGGCAGTCGGCCGGTCTGCTTGGTGATTGGGGATCAAAAGGGAGCGCCGCTCCTCTGTCAGCTCCGGCGCCGGCCACGCCAGCCCTCCTGTCGCCCGACGAGTCGACGAGGCCATCAGTCACGCTGCTGCTCGAAGGAACGACCAAAGGGTCCGCACTTGAAGGACGGGACTCGCGTCTGCCTGCCGCCTGGTCTGGATAATCACTCAAATACTTGACAGCGTCCGTCAGACTGGGCGCCGAAGGGATTGAGAGACGAATCCCCAGGCCAAACCTAACAATGTTCTTTTCCGATTCTCGGATTGTTGCAAAAGCAAACTTTTGCTGACAGTTTATCGCGACGTGCCCTTTCTTTTTGCAGTTCTAGCAAATTCGCGGCTTGCGTTGATCAGGTTTCTTTGAAAAGCCCTCTTTCCTTTCATCCTTTTCGACGCGCGCTGCCCTGCAATGCAACTTTCGGCGAGTATAATACTCTTCAGCTAACTCTGCTGCCTTGTTTAGCTGTACTTCACCAAGTCTGTCCTGCAGCCAAAGCTTGACATCCTCCTCGATGCAGCGATAGAATTGCTTCAATGCAACGCATTCCACCACTTTATCGCGGTCGTCATAAACACCTTCGCCCTTGAGCCATTCTATTAAATCGGCTTTAAGACGAAACGCGAAGTCAACGTGTGACTCATTCCCCTTTTTAGCATATTACCTTTGCCTGAAAGCCTCGGGTGACAACTTATAACGTCTCAAGAGCACTTCCTTAACCTTGTCATAGCTCTCAAACGCTTCCCTCGACAAGCAAGTTATCGCGTCGGACACTTCGCCGGGAAGAAGAGCTAACAGGTTCTGCGCCCAAAGAGACCGCTCCAAAGCATTTCGCTCACAGACGTGTTCAAACTTGACGAGATACTTCGCCATGTCCTCGCCTACTACGAACGGTGGCAGTTGGTCCCGAATTCTATAACCGCTGACCTGAACTGTTGGAGAAGCTACGCTAGGCGCCTGCGAAAGCTGTAGTATTGCCAATTCTATTCGTTTCAACTCGAGGCGCTCCTCTCTCTCGGCCTCCTCGCGCTCGCGACGTTCTCGCCTTTCAGCCTCCTCGCGGCGTGTTTTGATATCCACCCAGGCCTCATTGACTTCCTCAGCTGACTTTCCCTAGTCCTTCAATATCTCAAGGATCGCTTGCTTTCGTTTCGCACGGCCCACAGTAATGCCGAGTTCCTCACAAATTTCGATGAGTTCCTTCATTTTAAGGTTCTCCATCGTTCACACTAGCCTCTTGCTGTTTGCCCCTGTTAACAATTTACTTGCCGTACCCACTATAAGTGACTAGCAAGACGCGCAAGCAATTTTTCCCACTCCCGTGTTTACCCTCTCCGCATTAACTTTGGTTTCAAAGCACCTCGACTTTGCTTGAAACGATCAAAGCTCACTTCAATGCTTCACACAGCCCTTCTTTAAACTACTACAACCTGAGCTAGAGTAGTCTGGTGAACTGAGGGGAAAACATCAGGCACTCACCACATCGATGTCGCTGATGCCGGCCGATCCCACCGCTGCCACCACTGTTGCGACGCGCGCCTCCGACGTCGTTACGAAGGGCGCCTCAAAATCCCACGACTGCCACCACTGTTGTGATGCGCGCCTCCGAAGAGGTTACGAAGGGCGCCTTGAAATCTCACCGCTGCAACCACTGTTTACGAAAGACGGCAACGCCAACACGGTCTCGAAGGCGCCACTGCTTCGAACTCCGCCGGGAAGGTCACCAGCCGTTTGGTAGCGTAGGTTTCTCAGCTCGCGACTGCTTCTGCGCAGAGCTGATAGACGAGCGGACGAGACGACGGTGAGTTAAACGAGGTTTATGTACAGCATATATACAGAGGCGTTACGAATTCGGCACTGGGGCCGACAGAGACTCAAAGAGCCGAGCTCTCCTCTCTAACACATAGGTCTGCTCTCAAATGGGGTCTGCTAACACATAGCTCAACTCTGACACACAGCTCAACTCTCTATCGCATAGCTCTCTTCTCTGACACGCATGTCTGCTCACCAACAGGTCTTCTCTCGACGCACCGCAGGGCTTCTTTTATATGCACCAGGTCCAACCCAAATGTCCAACCAGAAGCGCCGCTGGTCGTGAGGTCAGAATCCTCCGATGGGGTCGCCGCTGGGCCGCGTCATTCTTTCTCATCGAATCTAGAGAGGATGCGCTGCAGGTGGCTGCACCCAAGGACGAGTGACGTCTGCAGGCATTGCGTCACCCCCCCCCCCCCAGACAGGAAGGCGCTGGTTGCTGGCTCGACGGGCTGCTCGAGGGACTCACTGCACATGCGCGCCAGAAAGGCGCCATCGCGTGTTTACGCCGTTGAGTTGTTCGCGTCAGGCGGGCTCGCGGGCTGGCCTTGACACAGATTGCCTTTTTCAGAGGCATGACCGTTCGCTGTGGACTCGCAGGCATAACAACGCACAGCTGGCGTGCCTCGAGGCAAGTTATAATTTGGTTTCTTGTATTTGTTGCACCGTTTCGGGATCACACCGAATATTTTGCCTGGTCCGCCTCTATGGATCGATGGCTATGGGGTTCGGCAACTGATTGAAAGGTCGCGGATACGATACCGGTCTCAGCGGTAACATTTCTATGGAGGCGTGATAGTAGAGGCCGGTGTACTGGTGCGATGCCAGTGCCCGTTAAAGAATGCCAGATTGTCGAAAGTTCCGGAGCCCTCTACTGCGGCATCTTTCATATTTACCTCTTGATTTTGGAACATAAATTACTAGAGATTATTATTATTATTATTATTATTAGTATTAGTATTATTATTATACCCTTACGGAAGTGCTTGAAGTTAGATTGGGTACCAAATAAATTAGGTGACAGAATCAGCAGTTTTTACATAGAAGACATATTACCACGAAAAAATACTTGGTGCGCAGCCACCAGGGACCCTGCAATAAAATGCGCTTTCTGCATTGAAAAAGTTTGTCGACAAATCACTCATTTTACGAAAATATCAAGCTTCAAATAACCATGAAAGCCAAATTAGTGACGTAAATAATAATGTTATAAGCCATAATGTTACGAGCACGTATTTTTCTTCGGATGTATTTATTTATCTTCTGTGTTTTTCAATGTATATACCAGAAGCTGATTTTACGTACACAAACTTGTGACAAAATATTTGAGACTAACGTGCTGTCGGATTTGTGAATATTTTGTTTTTGCATCTGTAGTTATAGTAGAAAATTTATTTGTAGAATTTCCGTTCTTATTTTTTCTGCATTTTATGTCGCAAAAACATTAACTGGCTTCATGATTGATATGTGGGGTTTAACGTGCCAAAACCACCATATGAGTATGAGAGACGCCGTAGTGGAGGGATTCGGAAATTTTGAACACCTATGGTTCTTTAACGTGCACCCAAATATGAGCACACGGGCCTGCAACATTTCCGCCTTCATAGGAATTGCGGCCACCGCAGCCGCGGGACTAACTGGTCTCATGGATAATAAACACAACAATATTCTTATCAACTGCTTAAAACAACAAATATATTACCATATGGAAGAAAAGACAAAAAACTTTCCACAACACAATAGAAACGGAGTTTTTGTGCTGCTGGATTATATAAACAAAGCAGATTGCGGGAACCAGGTTTATTACCTCGGTGATTAGCTGTAGAAAGCTATGCTTTTCCGAAGATTACCCATGGGACTGCACACTGTACTGTGTCAAGATAAGCTTAGCGTATTATGAGGGGTCTCTGACCAAAATCAAAAGAAGAATGACATCGCAGATTACAACACATGCGTCCTCCATTCTACACGCTATGTGAACATTTATGTGGTGAATCAATGCTGGAAAATGTAGGTTGAAATGAACATGCAAAGCCCAAAAATAGGATACACTGCTTGGTGATGAAGAATAGGCCAGCTCGAATTGGTGTACTGTGGTCTTAACTGTTGCCGTTACGAACGCCTATGAGTATGAAGGAATGTAATGTACAGTGAGTGAGTGAGTGAAACAACTTTATTCGGTCCACAATAGACGCGAGTAAACTCAGCGTCACCTGGCTAGGCCCACTCGGGGACCATCAGGTTAAACCTGACGGCCCTCGCGCGGGTCCTCTGGACGGCCAGGATTTGAGAGGTCTGGTCCTGTACAGTGTCAATGTTTATGAAAGGGAACATGGGAGCGCGTGGCTTGCGCGCTCCGGCGGCTGCTGGCAGCGCGTTCAAGTGGGAGTGAGAACAACCACAGTCGCTTTTCACGTCATCTCGAAGAGAGAAAAACAACCATTTGTTGCTTATATGAAACCAGCGGCAAGATTGTGACTCCTCCCACCTTCAAGGCGATTGCGTCAGAGCTGGTAGTCGCTTTGAAGGGGAGGGGGGTTGCAATCTTTCCAGCGGTTCCACATGAGCACTGACTGCTTGTTTTGCTCGCCGCGAGATGACGCAAGAAGAGAGTGTGGTTGCTATCGCTCCCGCTTGAACACGCTGCCAGCAGCCGCCGGAGCAGGCAGACCACGCGTCGCCGTGTTCTCTTTCAGAAATATTAACACTGCACACAAAATCGGATCCGCAGCGAAACGTACCCTGCTCATAAAAGCTTTGCATTGCATAATTGATTCATGTTGTGGCAAATCATTCAACGTAAATTCAGGAAACAAGCGTAGAATAGGATACTGTATCAAGAGGATCCCATCAAAGAGCCAACCACACGTCCCAATTCTCTACCCGATGTTTTAAATTATTTGTAGCACAGTAACGGCTTTATATGTGGTATGCTGTCATCGTTCGTTGTAGCTTGGCGCAATCACGTATAAAATAGATAAATAATGGAAACAAGCGGAAACTGGAAGGAGAGTTTGCAATAAAAGGAAAACTTGGGAGAAAGAAATAATGATGCTCAGCTTCACACTTGTTCTTTCAGGCTCCTATTGCGAAGCTGGACAAAGCGAGACGATGAGAAGTAATGGAACAAATAATATGCAACATTGAGGGAGAGGACTACCAAAAAGAGAGGCAACAGGTTTGCGATTCGTATTCAATACACCACTTGTTGCAAGTGTTGCTGTTGTGATTCCTCTCCACAGTACTTGCATGCGCCTCTCCACGTTTGCATTCAAGAAAAAGGAACACACAAAATGAAGCAATCGCTATATCAAGTACAACAACGTACGCGGCTGTCCTTCAACTCGAGCACTGCCCCGATTTTTACAAACCTCCAAGGGCAACAGAAGACGGCAAAAGAAGTCTCGATTGCTGCATGTTATGATGGCCTTACCTCCTGCGAGATCATTGAGATGTGCCGCCAGCTCCCACCAGATCAGTGAGCTTAGCCTCGGTTTTACGTGAAAGCCAGTTTTGCTTCACCGTGCATTATCAAATTGAGTATACCCGCATCGTTTTGGGTATTTTAAGGAATGTGTCCTATATTCTTTAAGAATCTCAGAAAACAGGTATCTGTGTGCTACTTGCGGCGTTGCCTTCCTGTGGCAGAAGGTATTTTCGGTTGGGTACAAACAATATTTACAGCAAAATTATAGAGATAAACACAATTAACTTCTTAAAAAGTGGTAATAGCCGGTCGAGTCAAAGGCCGAATTCGAGCTCTTTCTACGAATAGTCCCTAACCACTTCGAAGTTTCGGAAAGCGGCCACAGGTAATCACCGTGGAGCGATGCAATCTGGCCAATTTAGCTGGTGAAACCGAAACCGACAAACCAAACTGCGGATTTTTCGTCAACACCCTCACAGACCATACTGTTTTCCTAGCATTGGTGGAGAAGAATAACTGAGTGTCGATAAGCAGCCTCGAAGCGAAGAGTCTAAATTGACGGTTGATAACGCCGAGGAAGACTGTGTCGTCACTGAGGGCGTTTCACTAGCTAAATTAGGTTCATTGCATCGCTCCGCGGTGATTACCTGTGGCTGTTTTTCCAAAAGCTCAAAGTGGCTATAGGGACTATTCGTAGGAAGGGCATGAATTTGCCCATTTGACTCTTCCGGCTGTCACTTTCTTTCTTTTTTTGGTTTATTATTTCTTTCGTAGCTCTTGCTCCTGCTTCGTAAGAAACAGGAGCAAGAGCTAAACGCTACGTGGCATAACAGAGGCTCTTACTTCTTGGGGCATTTGGTATGCATACAAATAATTTTGATGCATGTAAAACAATGAAGCATATGCATGCAAAAAGAGAAAATGCAGTTTCACATGATATAAAATACCCCTAGGCGGCAAAAAGTGTACAAACACTTTATGAAACATACAATAGAACAATATACGTAAAATAAAAAAGTCATGCAAATACTTCATGAAACAGAACATATCGTGCAAAACACCTTATGAAAAAAAACTGGTCAAAAGTTAATTAGACTAATTTCTACAATTACTGCCATAATAATGTTTCTACGCATCTGAAGATACCTTTTGCTAGAGGAAACGCAATGCTGCAAATAGCACAGTGATACTTATTTTCTGTAGTTTTCAAAGAATATAGGACACATTTCTTGAACACCCTGTGTATGTATGTATAGCTCAGTTGCGATGGTTCCGATGGAGGCGGAAATGTTGTAGGCCCGTGTGCTCAGATTTGGGTGTACGTTAAAGAACCCCAGGTGGTCAAAATTTCCGGAGCCCTCCACCACGGCGTCTCTCATAATCATATGGTGGTTTTGGGACGTTAAACCCCACATATCAATCAATCAATCAATCAGTTGCGATGGCGTTTGCACTGCTCTGCTTGAGGGCACGGGACAGCACTCGCGAGGGCTGAAATTTTACAAAGGCGAATGCAAAAAAAATATTGAAACTGAGGGACGCGGTGTAAGGAATTGCAGGTGTGAAAAAAATCAGATACCATACGGCATGCGTCCTGATCAGACCAGAGTTAAGAAACGTAGAAATTTGGAATTATTCGTCAAAGTGCAAACAACAAGCATATCTTCAACTTTAAAGCAGTGTGCTGCGGCAAGGCATGCCCATTTTAGAGTGTGTGGTGACTACGCAGTTAGCCTCATTCATTTGCAACACATACATTCTCGTGACAATATACACACACACGCACGCAAGTGCACAAAAGAATATTGACATTTATTCTTGTTCAAGCGGCACCCAGTTTTCAGTGGTAGGCACTGGCAGCTTAAAACGTTCTAGACCTAGAGCTTTTCTTTGGAATTCCCGACTGGTGCCTTTTATTGAGATGATGTCATACTACCACTTACCCCTATTAGCTAATAATATTCAAGATTAGCAATAGGAAGGAAGGAACAGGAGGGAAAGGAAAGGCAGGGATGTTAACCAATCAGGAGAGACCGGTATGCTACCCTACACTGCGGATAGGGACGAGGGAGTTTGAAAGATGAAAAAAAATGAGATAAAGGAATAGCTTATAAATAAACCTATGGAGAACAGCTTTTATGAACCATAGTTTAGCAAATTTAGGCAACACAGGCCCACTCCCAAAAAGCCAATCTTTAGCCAATAGTTGCAAACATTATGTTGGGTCATTCTAGTAGTGATTCATGAAATATGGGGCGTACGACACCATTACGAACTGTTTGCAGTTCATAAGTCACCGCTATTCGTTCCACTTACAAATACAGATATGTTACGTTCGAATACTTTGTCATGCGTCACGAAACATCTTCACCTCTGGTGCACTTCCTTGGAAGCACGGCAAGGAATATCTGACTTAGAAGGCGCTTTTCCTTGACCTGATATTTATGTTTGAGCATTTCCTATACTGCTTGCAAAACGAAGATATGCGAACAGTGCTATCGTAGTTCAAACACCATTTCCGAACAGACGAAACTTCCGGGAAGCTGAGTGTTTTTCCCGTGGATGCCACACACGGCTCAGCCTCTGCGGCGATACGTGGTTCCGTGTTTCAAGAGTCATACGTGTGATATCTGCTAAGTTTCAGGCAAGGCCTCATAAGGTTCCGTCATGGACACCAGGTCGGTGGCATTCGCACTGCTATGCACAGGTACGGGTAACGCATTAAATTTATGCACTTTTCTCATCTCATTAAAGTGACTGCGTCCTGTAAAATTTGAGGGTCTAAAGATGC